>NW_015623077.1:30532-41495 GCF_001515625.1 Sinocyclocheilus rhinocerous | reverse complement strand
GCTAACGGACTTTTTCGAAGAGGCTAAACCATTTCTATAAAATAAATATTCAATAGAAACATGTCAATTACAAGTAAGAAACGTGTCAGGAATGTTTGTATGTAATACTTGTGTGATTTTAGGGAGTAAACTTACCTTAAAGCAGTGAAAACAGCAGCGGCGTTTACTGTTGATTGTTGTGTTAACGCCCCGTTTCCATGGCAACTCTGCTCCCAGCTCTTGCAGAGCTCAACGCACACACAGCATTTACACAAATAAACATCTAGAATTAAAACATTACATTAATAATTTACAGTATCAAACAATTAGTATTCAATAATGAATTTAAACTCAGTTTTGTAGTTGAAAAGCAACAGAAACAATAGCTCACCGTAGAAACGGATTCTTTCTGGTAACGTTAGCCTACAACAGTGAAAAACACGGGGAAAAGCAGTTAGGACTTCGCTTTAATAACATTTTCCCTCCAATAAATTGCTGGAAATACATTAAGGCGCTAACAATAATTTAAAAAATCGCTAAGTTATCGTGACCGTTAGCTAAACAAGTTAACATTAGTTGGAAATTAGCCCCAGTGTCTTCACCTGTGCTGTAGCACACAGAGTGCCTACTAGTAACGTTACCTTTGAAGTGTCACAGAATTAACAAAATGGAATTCTTTTCTAATTTAGCTCAAGTGAAATCTTACCTGAAAGCCCCAGATGTCGCGGGATGAGTCTCTTCTCTCTGTAGGTTGCTATATAAGAGATGAATAACTGGGCTCGCGCAAACAGAAAAGCGCGGCATTGGCCTCCGGTCGTGAGCCGACTCAGAGCCGACGCTTGATGAGCTGAGAAACAGAGCACTGACCGAATTATATCGGCCTATGCCTGGCCGACGCTTATTAGATGTTTTAGATAATGAGGCCGACGTTTCACTCTTGGGCTGACGTCGGCCAGACGTATGTGTGCTGTCCGGGTAATGAACATAGTTTTTATGAGTAAAGTGAATAAATACAAGTAATGAACCGGTTTTGTGAGTAAACAACAGAAAAGGTGCGTCTCATTTTCTATTCAGATGTTCTTTTGAACTTTCTATTTATCAAGGAAACCTGAAAAGTCTCGCAAACAAACACTGATAATAATCAGAAATGTTTCTTCTGAGCGTTTGTGAGGCTGGGGAATGCTTAGCTTTATTTAATCATAAATCCTTAGACCTCTCTAATGCTTTTAATCAAAGGCTGCCTGCATGTTAACAAATCCCCAGAATTGTAAACTAGGTTGTCTGTGAAATAAATGTGTTATTTTGTAATTTTTATATTGTCATATTTTTAAATACTTTATTTTAGGTTTTTAGTAATGAAAATGTTACATAGCAAAGTTTATTTTGTGTAATTTATTTGTATATAATAGCAGAAAATGTTGGGCCAAATTGTGCAGCCCTACAAAGAAGCACAGCAAACCTGGTGTTTGTTTTCTTTCCCTATTGGTTTTAAAAATCATATTTTAACCAGAAAAATCACAGTTAAGATTTTTTCCCCTCCCTAAATCATGCAACTGTACTAATCCATTAACTCTGACTCTAACTCCCTTACTAGTGCGCTGACTGCTGAACTAGAGAACTGACTGAGACGCTCCCAGAGATCTGTCTGTTAATTATTCTCATCTCAAACAAAACATGAAGATACTGAGGAACAACAAACAAAGATGGCGTTTATTAAAGAGGAGAGTGGAGACGTGGAGAATGAAGTCAAACAAGAAGATATTGAGGAACAACAAACAAAGATGGCGTTTATTAAAGAGGAGAGTGAAGACGTGAGGATTGAAGAAGCTTTCACAGTCAAACAAGAAGATATTGAGGAACAGCAAACAAAGATGGCGTTTATTACAGAGGAGAGTGAAGACGTGAGGATTGAAGAAGATTTCAGAGTCGAACATGACGATACTGAGACGCAATCAGGTTGGTTTCATTCTCAAAGTCTTTCTTCAGTCATTCTGATGCATCTCTTTATCTGTTATTTGTCTCACAACAGAATTAATGACATTAATTTATTTAGGAAGAATTATAAGGAAATAGCCAAACAAAACAACTATTTTGTGTAACATTAAACCCAATATCTACTTCTGAATTAAATCGAATGAAATTCATTAATTTCTATCACTTAATTATGCAAGATTCCTTTTTGTGGTCATAATGGAATCTTGTAAACATTACTTTCATTCCGTGGATACTAATTAAAACTCATTGACTCCTGGAAATAATAAGGAAATAAAACCTTTTGAGAAAGAAAACTAATTAATGCTGTTCATTACTACATATGATGTACATATGATACACAATGGGTAGGATTAGGGGTGTGGGGTAGATTCATATCATATGCACGCAAAAACTGGGTATCATATGTACAGCAAAGTCAATTTCAGCGTATGAATAGCACTCCAAATAGAAACAGAAAATATTCATGTGTGGGGCGCGAGAGCATATCAGGGGAGGCGCGCAGAGTAGTAGAATAATAAAAAATGTATTACTAATTTGAATCAGTACATTATAACGAAAAAAATACTGTTTTTGTGATCACATCATTTTAAACCGGTAAACTAATGGAAAGTCCAATGATCCAGTAAGCAAATTCAAACAGTAAGTTCAAAACAGGACTAATAATGAGTGACTTGCGTCCAGATGTCAGTAAATTATTCTTTTTAGCGTGTATTTGGCTTATAGGGGGCATAACACACACAGTTTCACCCAATCTCATATTAATCTTGAGTACCTATAGAGTAGTACTGCATCCTTCATATCTCCAAAAAGTCTTTAGTTTTATCATATTTATATAAGAAAGATACAGCTTTACGATTCTCTCCGGAAACAGCCGAGCTCCTGGAGGCGCGCCGTGGGCGGAGCTAAAGATTGACGAGCACTTGAGCAACGTTTGCTAACAAAACACACATTTGATGCAGTTTCACTTACCGTCTGCAGTTCTGAATCATGACCGGGATCTTTTATAGCTTGACAGCTCCATCCTTCGGTATCAAACAATGTGCAAATCCAGCGTCGAACTGGGCCTTGTTTATAAAACGTTCGTCAACAAACACACTTGTGAAACTCGAACTCTCTGCCCAGAAAAAACTAACTGCATCCACTGTTTACATAAAGCTGGGTTCTTTAGGAAGCTGAACAAAGTTATCTTTCCTTTACAACCAAAAACACACTTCTATAGAGACATTCTTCCCGAGCGAGTCCCGTGCAGCGCTGCTGAATGAAGCGTGTTGATGAGCGCGCTCTTGCACTGGCTCAGGTCGATGTGTGCGCGGGTGTGTTCTTCCGGGAGAAATGCTCATATAAGGAGTTCCACCCTCATTTACGTCATGAAAAGCCACGATCGAAAAACACTCTCTGAAACTTGTACGAACCCGGAAGTAAGATTTTTGGCACTGAAATACTGAAATACGCCAAATAGTTTTTTGAAACTTTGTTCAAACTTTGTTCAAACTTTTGTTAGCATGAGAATCCAACCCTTTAACAGTGTAAACAACTCTGAATGCATGAAACAACTCTGAATGCATGAAACAGCATTGTACCCCCCCCCCGCCTTTAAAAGCAAGAGTGTTTTATAATGGACGCTGGCTGAAGGTATTTTAGTTTATGCTGTGGTCAGTGGTTTAGTGATTCTGAATGGATCCGTATAGTAGTACAGTCAGGTCAAGACAGGAGGTTTATTGGAGGTTTGGTGTCTTCCTGTGGTCCTGTTTGGCAGCTTGACTTGTGCTTTTTTGTATTGAAAATGTTTTAAATTATTGATTGATTTATTGATTGTGTCATTATAAATATGTCACATCTTACCAGCAAACATACACTCGTTCACATCCTAAGAAAGATACAGCTTTACGATTCTCTCCGGAAACAGCCGAGCTCCTGGAGGCGCGCCGTGGGCGGAGCTAAAGATTGACGAGCACTTGAGCAACGTTTGCTAACAAAACACACATTTGATGCAGTTTCACTTACCGTCTGCAGTTCTGAATCATGACCGGGATCTTTTATAGCTTGACAGCTCCATCCTTCGGTATCAAACAATGTGCAAATCCAGCGTCGAACTGGGCCTTGTTTATAAAACGTTCGTCAACAAACACACTTGTGAAACTCGAACTCTCTGCCCAGAAAAAACTAACTGCATCCACTGTTTACATAAAGCTGGGTTCTTTAGGAAGCTGAACAAAGTTATCTTTCCTTTACAACCAAAAACACACTTCTATAGAGACATTCTTCCCGAGCGAGTCCCGTGCAGCGCTGCTGAATGAAGCGTGTTGATGAGCGCGGTCTTGCACTGGCTCAGGTCGATGTGTGCGCGGGTGTGTTCTTCCGGGAGAAATGCTCATATAAGGAGTTCCACCCTCATTTACGTCATGAAAAGCCACGATCGAAAAACACTCTCTGAAACTTGTACGAACCCGGAAGTAAGATTTTTGGCACTGAAATACTGAAATACGCCAAATAGTTTTTTGAAACTTTGTTCAAACTTTGTTCAAACTTTTGTTAGCATGAGAATCCAACCCTTTAACAGTGTAAACAACTCTGAATGCATGAAACAACTCTGAATGCATGAAACAGCATTGTACCCCCCCCGCCTTTAAAAGCAAGAGTGTTTTATAATGGACGCTGGCTGAAGGTATTTTAGTTTATGCTGTGGTCAGTGGTTTAGTGATTCTGAATGGATCCGTATAGTAGTACAGTCAGGTCAAGACAGGAGGTTTATTGGAGGTTTGGTGTCTTCCTGTGGTCCTGTTTGGCAGCTTGACTTGTGCTTTTTTGTATTGAAAACGTTTTTAATTATTGATTGATTGATTGTGTCATTATAAATATGTCACATCTTATCAGCAAACATACACTCGTTCACATCCTTCTCTTCACTCTCTGAGGCAGAAGTCTCTAAACTCATCCTTTCTAATCATCCTACTACTTGCCTGCAGATTTGCTTTATTCAACATCAAGAAGATCAGGCCCTTTCAACATGCACAACAACTACTTGTTCTTGTTCAAGTTCTGTCCAGGCTAGACTATTGCAATGCTTTCTTGGCAGGTCTTCCAGCCAGTTCTATCAAACCTTTACAATTAATCCTGAACGCGGCAGCAAGATACATTTTTAATGAGTCAAAAAGAATGCACGTGACACCGCTGTTTATCAGTTTGCACTGGCTACCAATAGCTGCTCGCATAAAATTCAAGGCATTAATGTTTGCCTACAAAACCACCACTGGCTCTGCACCCCTTTAACTAAATTCATTACTTCAGACTTATGTACCTCTAGAAGCTTGTGTTCTGCAAGTGAACATCGCTTTATTCTGCCATCCCAAAGAGGCACAAAATCACTTTCTCTGACTTTCAAATTAAATGTTCCCTCCTGGTGGAATATTCTTCCCAACTCAGTCAGAGCATCTTCAAGAATCGGCTAAAAACACATCTCTTCCATCTTTATTTGACCCTCTAACTCTAGCACTCTCAATTCTAATTCTATTCTTTAAAAAAAATGTTTTTATTAAACACTTGACCCTTTTAGACTTGCACTCTATTTATTAACTAACTGCTTGTTTTCTTTAAAAAAAAACTAACACTTGCTTCTCTAATCTTTTTGCATTGTATCTATTTGTTTTCTTTTTACTTATTATACAATTATAATTCTGACTTTCTGACTTCTGATTAACAAAAGCAAAAAGCCTCTAACACTAGCTTGCTCTATTTTTCTTTGAACTAAATGAAAAGCTAGACTGAAATGGAGAGTAAAATATAACACTACTAATACGACTAGTTGACTGACAAGGAATTCTCTTACACACAAGGAATTAACGCAACGAACCAGCAGAGACACAAGGGAAAGTGGCACACTATAAAGTAGCAGAACACAAGAGGATCAGTTGGACACAATCAAGTAAACGAGGACTAGACTAGGCAGGGCAAGAGGAGCACATGGCCAACAAAAACAAAGACAAAGCCATGTGCTCAAACACAAAACAAACAAAGACACGTTAAACAAAGACAGAACTGACATGACTGTCAGGGCAGGACCCTGACACATTAAGCTAACTGAGACTTGTTATAGCACTTGTATATTATTGCTTTTTTGTTGATTTTGATTGCTTCCATTGTCCTCATTTGTAAGTCGCTTTGGATAAAAGCGTCTGCTAAATGACTATTTACACGTAAATGTAAGTTTCACTTTCAATAATCCGTGACCGACAGAGGAGCATCTTGGTGGCAGGGATTTAAATCTTTAACAAGACTCAAATTGACACAGGCAGAGTGTAAGACTGGATTTTTTCGATCAGGTAGATTACAAGTGATTTCAAAACATTTCAGTCGATTTATATATATCGTGTACATATTATTTATCTCGTATAAGATGCATTTGGTTGAGTTACGCTGCAGTAAAGCGCTTCATTGTTGTACTATGGTGATTATCTCTTCAGCGGGCAGCGCGAGCAGGACAAACAACAATGCAGAATATTAATAACTATGACCGAGACTGTCATATACATAACATTATAATGAGAACACTATTATAATAAAATGCTTTTTAGAGTTTAGTTGCCGTGTTTCTGCACGTTGACAGCTAGAAAGGTACTTGGTATGACATCTGCACAGAGGAAGGAAGACGAAGAGGCTTGTTGGTGGAATGAGGAAGTACAGGAAAGCATAAGGAGAAAGAAGTTAGCGAAGAAGAATTGGGATAGTCCGAGAGATGAAGAAAGTAGTCAGAAGTACAGCGGTGCAAAGCAAAGAAAGAGGTGGCGAAGGCTAAGGAAAAAGCGTATGACAAGCTGTACAAGTTAAACACTGAGGAAGGGGAAAAAACCTGTACCTACTGGTTAGACAGAGGGATAGAGCTGGGAAGGATGTGCTACAGGTTAGGGTGATAAAGGATGCAGTTGGAAATGTGCTGAGAAGTGAGGAGATTGTGTTGCGAAGGTGGATGGAGGATTTTGAGGAACTGATGAATGTAGAAAATGAAAGAGAGAGAAGGTTGGGTGATGTGGAAATAGTGAATCAGGAAGTCCAGGGGATTAGTGAGGATGAAGTGAGGGCAGCTATGAAAAAGTTGACGAGTGGAAAGGCGGTTGGTCCAGATGAGATACCAGTGGAGGCATGGAGATGCTTAGGAGAGATGGCAGTGAAGTTTTTAACCAGGTTGTTTAATGAAATCTTGGAAAGTGAGAGCATGCCTGAAGAGTGGAGAAGTGTACTGGTACCGATCTATAAGAACAAAGGAGATGTGCAGTGCTGCAGTAACTACAGGGGCATAAAGTCAGCCACACAATGAAGTTATGGTAAAGGATAGTGGAAGCTAGATTGAGAGAAGAGGTGATGATCTGTGAGCAGCAGTATGGGTTCATGCCAGGAAAGAGCACCACGGATGCAATGTTTGCTTTGAGAGTGTTGTTGGAGAAGTATAGAGAAGGCCAGAAAGAGTTGCATTGCATGTTTGTGTATTTAGAGATAGCTTATGAGAGGGTGCCGAGAGAAGAGTTGTGGTACTGTATGAGGAAGTCGGGTGTGGCAGAGAAGTATGTGAGGGTGGTGCAGGATATGTATGAGGACAGTGTGACAGCGGTGAGGTGTGCAGTAGGAATGACAGACTGGTTCAAGGTGAAGGTGGGATAGCATCAAGGATCTGCTCTTAGCCCTTTCTTGTTTGCAATGGCGATGGACAGGTTGACGGATGGGATCAGGGAGGAACCTCCATGGACTATGATGTTTGCAGATGACATTGTGATGTGTAGTGAGAGTAGGGAACAGGTGGTGGTCAGTTTGGAGAGGTGGAGGTATGCACTGGAGAGAAGGGGAATGAAAGTCAGTAGGAGCAAGACAGAGTACCTGTACATAAATGGGAGAGAGGGAAGCAGAACGGTGCAGTTACAAGGAGCAGACGTGGTGAAGGTGGATGAGTTTAAATTTTGTTGATTTTGATTGCTTCCATTGTCCTCATTTGTAAGTCGCTTTGGATAAAAGCGTCTGCTAAATGACTATTTACATGTAAATGTAAGTTTCACTTTCAATAATCCGTGACCGACAGAGGAGCATCTTGGTGGCAGGGATTTAAATCTTTAACAAGACTCAAATTGACACAGGCAGAGTGTAAGACTGGATTTTTTCGATCAGGTAGGTTACAAGTGATTTCAAAACATTTCAGTCGATTTATATATATCGTGTACATATTATTTATCTCGTATAAGATGCATTTGGTTGAGTTACGCTGCAGTAAAGCGCTTCATTGTTGTACTATGGTGATTATCTCTTCAGCGCGCAGCGCGAGCAGGACAAACAACAATGCAGAATATTAATAACTATGACCGAGACTGTCATATACATAACATTATAATGAGAACACTATTATAATAAAATGCTTTTTAGAGTTTAGTTGCCGTGTTTCTGCACGTTGACAGCTAGAAAGGTACTTGGTATGACATCTGCACAGAGGAAGGAAGACGAAGAGGCTTGTTGGTGGAATGAGGAAGTACAGGAAAGCATAAGGAGAAAGAAGTTAGCGAAGAAGAATTGGGATAGTCCGAGAGATGAAGAAAGTAGTCAGAAGTACAGCGGTGCAAAGCAAAGAAAGAGGTGGCGAAGGCTAAGGAAAAAGCGTATGACAAGCTGTACAAGTTAAACACTGAGGAAGGGGAAAAAACCTGTACCTACTGGTTAGACAGAGGGATAGAGCTGGGAAGGATGTGCTACAGGTTAGGGTGATAAAGGATGCAGTTGGAAATGTGCTGAGAAGTGAGGAGATTGTGTTGCGAAGGTGGATGGAGGATTTTGAGGAACTGATGAATGTAGAAAATGAAAGAGAGAGAAGGTTGGGTGATGTGGAAATAGTGAATCAGGAAGTCCAGGGGATTAGTGAGGATGAAGTGAGGGCAGCTATGAAAAGAATGAAGAGTGGAAAGGTGATCGGTCCAGATGAGATACCAGTGGAGGCATGGAGATGCATAGGAGAGATGGCAGTGAAGTTTTTAACCAGGTTGTTTAATAAAATCTTGGAAAGTGAGAGCATGCCTGAAGAGTGGAGAAGTGTACTGGTACCGATCTATAAGAACAAAGGAGATGTGCAGTGCTGCAGTAACTACAGGGGCATAAAGTCAGCCACACAATGAAGTTATGGTAAAGGATAGTGGAAGCTAGATTGAGAGAAGAGGTGATGATCTGTGAGCAGCAGTATGGGTTCATGCCAGGTAAGAGCACCATGAATGCAATGTTTGCTTTGAGAGTGTTGTTGGAGAAGTATAGAGAAGGCCAGAAAGAGTTGCAATGCGTGTTTGTGGATTTGGAGAAAGCTTATGACAGGGTGGCGAGAGAAGAGTTGTGGTACTGTATGAGGAAGTCGGGTGTGGCAGAGAAGTATGTGAGGGTGGTGCAGGATATGTATGAGGACAGTGTGACAGCGGTGAGGTGTGCAGTAGGAATGACAGACTGGTTCAAGGTGAAGGTGGGATAGCATCAAGGATCTGCTCTTAGCCCTTTCTTGTTTGCAATGGCGATGGACAGGTTGACGGATGGGATCAGGGAGGAACCTCCATGGACTATGATGTTTGCAGATGACATTGTGATGTGTAGTGAGAGTAGGGAACAGGTGGTGGTCAGTTTGGAGAGGTGGAGGTATGCACTGGAGAGAAGGGGAATGAAAGTCAGTAGGAGCAAGACCGAGTACATGTGCATAAATGGGAGAGAGGGAAGCAGAACGGTGCAGTTACAAGGAGCAGATGTGGTGAAGGTGGATGAGTTTAAATATTTGGGTATATATTTTAAATATATTGGGTATATTTATTTATAGTTCAAATATTTGAGTTTAAATATTTAAATAGTTGTCCAAAGTAATGGAGAGTGTGGTAGAGAAGTAAAGAAGAGAGTGCATGCAGGGTGGAATGGGTGGAGAAGAGTGTCAGGAGTGATTTGTGATAGAAGAGTACCTGCAAGAGTGAAATGTAAAGTTATATGTTGTACGTAAATGTTGTATGGCTTGAGGTGGTGGCACTGACAAAAAGACAGGAGAAGGAGCTGGAGGTGGCAGAGTTAAAGATGCTGCGATTTTCTTTGGGAGTGACGAGGATGGACAGGATAAAAAATGAGCATGTTAGAGGGTCAGTGCAGGTAGGACAGTTTGTAGACAAAGTGAGAGGCAAGACTAAGATGGTTTGGGCATGTGCACAGAAGGGATGCAGGGTATGTTGAGAGAAGAGTGCTGAGGATGGAGCCACCGGGCAGGAGGAGAAGAGGAAGACCAAAGAGGAAGTCAGGGGTTAAAGCAAAAAAAACTTTTCCTCAGCCAAACCCCATTCCACAGCCATACCTGTCACACACCCAGTTTTTTTCTTCTTGTAATTAGAAGCGCTTGTCCTCCTAATTTAAAATATTTAGGAGCACCTTCTAATCAATAATAAATTCTGATCAAAAATTAGCCTTCCTAATACAGGTGCATCTCAATAAATTAGAATGTCGTGGAAAAGTTCATTTATTTCAGTAATTCAACTCAAATTGTGAAACTCGTGTATTAAATAAATTAAATGCACACAGAGGGTAATCATGAATCACTGACTCACTAGATTCGCTCAAAAACGCACTTTCATTCATGAATGAAACACCCCTGTGCTTGATTTTAGAGATGCTCAGCGGCTGAGTTGTTACTTTATTTGGAACTATTTTCGTTGATGAAATAGAGCAAAATCAGGCAGCACTTGTTTATTGAACTGTTGTATTAAATCAATATCACATTTGCTAACACTCTTAATAATGACTAAAAGCCCACTTAAAAAAAAAAGAAGGGTTTATTATTTTTATGGTAGGTTTATTTTAACTGATAGACAGAATATCAAACAAAAAATCCATAAATGTTTACAAATGTTAAAAAAGATTTACATTTTAGTAAATCAAATAAGTATTTGATCCCCTACCAACCAGCAGGAATTTTGGCTCCCACAGATTGGTTATGTGCACATGTGGCGTA
>NW_015623077.1:29561-30384 GCF_001515625.1 Sinocyclocheilus rhinocerous | reverse complement strand
AGAGCAGTCAAAGGATGTCAGAGGAAAGATTGTAGACCTGCACAAGGCTTGAATGGGCTACAAGACCATCAGCAAGAAGCTTGGTGAGAAGGAGACAACTGTTGGTGCGATTATTCGGAAATGGAAGAAATACAAAACAATCATCAATCGGCCTCGGTCTGGAGCTCCATGCAAGATCTTGCCTGATGAGGTAAGGATGATCATGAGAAAGGTGAGGGATCAGCCCCAAACTACATGGGAGGAGCTTGTTAATGATCTCAAGGCAGTTGGGACCACAGTCACAAAGCAAAACATTGGTAACACACTACGCTGCAATAGATTGAAATCCTGCAGTGCCAGCAAAGTCCCTCTGCTCAAGAAGTCACATGTACCGGCCCATCTGAAGTTTGCCAATGAACATCTAAATGATTCAGAGAAGGCTTGGGAGAATGTGCTGTGGTCAGATGAGACCAAAACTGAGCTCTTTGGCATCAACTCGACTCGTCGTGTTTGGAGGAAGAGAAATGCTGACTATCACCTCAAGAACACCATCCCTACAGTCAAGCACGAAGGTGAAAACATTATGCTTTGGGGCTGTTTTTCTGCTAAGGGTACAGGACGACTTCACCGCATTGAGGGGCAAATGGACGGGGCCATGTACTGTAAAATCTTGGACAAGAACCTCAACCAGAACACTAAAGATGGGTCATGGATGGGTCTTCCAGCATGAAAATGACCCGAAACATACCGCCAAGGCAACAAAGGAGTGGCTCAAGAAGAAGCACATTAAGGTCATGGAGTGGCCTAGCCAGTCTCCAGACCTCAATCCTATAGAAAATCTGTG
>NW_015623077.1:15709-21596 GCF_001515625.1 Sinocyclocheilus rhinocerous | reverse complement strand
AGGACAGTTGCCACTGGCTGGCTGGTTCGGGGCTGCACCTGTTGTGTGTGTGTATTAGGGCTGTGCGATTAATCGAAATCGCGATTTGAGACGTTGCGATTTCCTAATCGCAAAGCCTGCGATATGGACGCGATATTACTCTGTTCTAGAGCATATGCATGACTGCCAGCCTTGAGTTGCAGTCTTACTAACCAATAGAGTGAGCGCACCTCCGTTCTCCCCAATCAGCACTGCTCTAGCCAACTGCGTAAACACCCACCATTAAAAAAATAAAAATAAAAAAATAACCGGAAAGCGGGAGAGAGACAGAGTGGGATTATGGCGTCTACTGGGTCAGATCGATAGTTAGGCAAATTAAAACTAAAGAAAACCGTATGCAACTTAAGCTTCCAAATGACAGACAACGACCAAAAAAGGTAATTTGCAAGAGCTGTGTCACAGCGCATATCAAAAGCTCCCGTATCGGTTCTGTTTTCAGTACTGGAGAATAAAAGATACATTCTTAGATGTTTTTGTTAGTAGGTGAACGTTATCTTACACATTTTATCTCCCCAACAGATTCATTTGAAATAAGTTTATAATGCATGTTGGCTATTCCCAATTCAGAAGAGCGCACACACAGCCTGTGTCTGTGAATGCTTCTCATACTCGCTCCTCTCTGCCCCACGCGGCGCGAATCCCGCGTCACGGACGAGCCGTTAATGCTTGCTGCACTCACGCAGCCTGTCTCGTAATGCTCGTTTATACTCGTCTCGCACCCGGCTCCGCAAGTCTTCACGAGCGCATCTGTCAGTATGGATGAGGCTTGACGCACGTTTGCAACCTTCGTTTAAAACGAATGTAAATTCAGTCTAACTGCTTGCTAATTTCACTTGGATGAAATGAAACATTCAGCACATTTTCCACTTGTTCTTAAAATCCCAAATACTTAAAATGAATAAATCAGCCTATGTAACATATGTAATACTTTAATAATTGACTTAAGAAATAGTTCTTTATTTATAAAAAATAAACAAATATTTTCTGTGAAATTAAGTTAATTCTGTAAAAGTAGTTATACCATTATAATCTTGCCTGCTGAAGAAAAAAACCATAGAACCCCTCCCAAAACACAATAAAAATTTTTTATGGATTTCAGGGTTATAATGGGAATTTGTTTGGTTTTAATGTAAACTATAATGGTGTCTATTTGATGGATTCTATTGGTGGGATGTAATCTGGCAGATGGCAACCAATAGAACAACAGTAATTCCTATTGGAATAATGCCCAAAACAAAAAGGAATTTTGTAATGGTTTAATGGAAACTATAAGAATTTCTGTGATAAGTTTCTATTGTTTTTTTCAGCAGGGTAATGATACCCATACTGTGCTGCACATTATTGGCAATATTGAGCTGAAGCTTGACTTTGCAAATTTAAAATCGCAAATCAAATCGCAATCGCAATATCTGTCAAAAAAATCGCAATTTGATATTTTCCCCCAAATAGCACAGCCCTAGTGCAAACCTAGTGACAACTACAAGAAACGTCTTACCTCTGTGCTTGCCAACAAGGGTTTCTGCACCAAGTACTAATTCATGTTTTGCTTGGGGATCAAATACTTATTTGACCTACTAAAATGCAAATCTTTTTTTAACATTTGTATGCTGCTTTTTTCTGGATTTTTTGTTTGATATTCTGTCTCTAACAGTTAAAATAAAATTATAAACCTTATAAACCCTTCTTTTTTTTTTAAGTGGGAAAACTTACAAAATCATTAGGGGATCAAATCCCCATTGTACCCACTGTATGTTGCTCTAAAACCTTTATATACTATTCAGCATTCATAGTGCCTTCCAAAACATGCAAGCTGCCCATACCGTATGGACTTATGCACCCCCATACCATCAGAGATGCTGGCTTTTGAACTGAACGCTGATGACACGCTGGAAGGTCTCCCTCCTCTCCTGTTGTGAGATGGTGCCGACGCTGATGGCTGCCTCCGTGGCGTGCTCCGCAGTTGTTTTTATGTTTTTGTTAGTTTGTCCTGTCTTTAGTTATATCCCTGCAATCAGTTTCACCAGAGACGAATTGCTGGACATTCGGCAGTACACACCACCCGATATTTCACCGGTTTTCGATTATTCTGATGTTTTGCTGAACATTGTTGTCGGGGGAGCAGCTGCGCTGTTCAGACACTTTAGGACACGCAGGCGGGGGGGTGTCAAGCGTGTGTGGCGGCAACCAGGTGAGGAGTACAAAGACAAGTGTGTCTTGCCTACAGTCAAGCATGGTGGTGGGAGTGTCATGGTCTGGGGCTGCATGAGTGCTGCCGGCACTGGGGAGCTACAGTTCATTTAGGGAACCATGAATGCCAACATGTACCGTGACATACTGAAGCAGAGCATGATCCCAACATGTACTGTGACATACTGAAGCAGAGCATGATCCCAACATGTACTGTGACATACTGAAGCAGAGCATGATCCCCTCCCTTCGGAGACTAGGCCCAGGGCAGTATTCCAACATGATAACAACCCCAAACACACCTCCAAGACGACCACTGCCTTGCTAAAGAAGCTGAGGGTGAAGGTGATGGATTGGCCAAGCATGTCTCCAGACCTATTCAAAAATCTTGGAGCTTTTAGAATCCAAGATGGCGGCACGGTCGGACGCAACGGCTACTCTGGGTCCCAAAAACGGTGGCCCTTATAGTCCCTCATTAACACCTCACACGTCTGCGACGCATTACGGCTCCAACAAGGTTTAGTTCCATCCTCCACATGGCGCCAACTCACACCAGAAGCATTTCAGAAGCGAAGAAGAAGCGTTTCAGAAGCGAAGCATCTGAATTTGCGAGACCACATGATTTGCCTGTCCGACGTGGTTTTTCTTGATTTTTGGGGTTCTACCATGGGTAAGTTGGCTAAATGGTAATGTTTTATGTTATGTATAATTGTGTTTATTGTTGTGTTTATTGCAATGCCCTACTTTGTTGTGCTGTAGATTACAGTTAATACACTTCAAAGTCCAGTTATGAACCACAAGGATAAAATATGTTTAGCTGTGTTTTAGTCATTTAAAAAAACACCCTTAATTATCTTGTATCTGTATTTCAAATTCAGTCCCTGTGAGCAGGAGGAGAACACTGGCATTTGTTCTCCTACTGAAAAGTCTACAGAGGGGCAGAGGGAGAAGGAGATGGCATTGGGTGCATCCGCTCAACCAACGAAGGAGACAACAAGTTCATTTTCATCATCTTGTGGCTGAACTGAGGCTGGACAGCCAACGGCATCATCAGTGTAGAGCAGAAGGATGAGAAACCAGAGAGAAAACTGAACTGAACTAAACAACAGCAGGTAAGCACACCAATGATCTGACAAAAGACAATAGCAAACACTCCACATATATAGCAGTCCTGACGAGCTTCAGGTGTACTGAACTGATTAGCTCGGCAGCTGAGAAGCATTGCCCCAGCAACGAGCTCCACCAACACGTGACAAGGAGACAGACAAAACAAACAGGAATGAACGCACAGACCTGTGAACCGTGACTGTACTCCTCCTCCTAAGAGAGAGGAGCCTATCAGAGGTGCCTACCTGTCGATTGTAATCATCGATAAGGGAGTGAAGCAGTATGTCCCTTGCGGGAACCCAACTTCTCTCCTCCAGACCGTAACCTTCCCAGTAGAGGTCTTCATGGGTCCACTTCGATCCGAAAACCCCGCACCCACCTGAAGGAGAGCCTGTCTGGCCTTCCCCCAGGTGCGGCGGCACCTCTGGACAAATGCGTGGGCAGAGGGAACCGCAACTTCAGATTCCAGACTGGGAAAAATTGGTGGCTGGTAACCTAAACTACACTCAAACGGAGATAGGCCCGTAGATGACACTGGTAATGAGTTGTGTGCATACTCCACCCATGAAAGTTGCTGGCTCCAGGAGGACAGGTTCTGAGAGACCAAACATCACAACACCCGCTCCAAATCTTGATTGGCCCTCTCTGTCTGACCGTTGCTCTGAGGGTGAAAACCAGAGAAAAGACCAACACTCGCCCCGAGCAGCTTATAAAACTCTCTCCAAGAGGAGAGAGGCCATGAATGCGAAAAACGTGATCAATGACAGCAGTCGTTGTCTCTCTGGCAGAGGGTAATTTAGGCAGAGGAATGAAATGGGCCGCCGTTGAGTGGGGGGAGTGCCGTAACAAAATCGAGCGAAATGTGGGACCAGGGTCTCGAAGGGACTGACAGCGGCTGAAGGAGTCCAGCAGGGGTTCGATTAGAAATAAAATATTTACAAAAATGTGAGGGGTGTACTCACTTCTGTGAGATACTGTAAGTGCCCTAGCAGGACAATATGGCACAAGAAGTTCAGAGATATAACTTGGTGCACAACCAGACAATGCCTTATAAACAAACAGAAGAATTTTTAAATCAACCCTGAATTTAACGGGAAGCCAATGAAGGGATGATAAAAAAGGGGAAATGTGATCCCTCTTTTTAGACCCAGTCAAAAGTCTTGCCGCAGCATTTTGAACAGCTTGCAACCGTGACAATGAAGATTGAGAGTAATAAAGAGAGTTACAATAATCCAATCGAGATGTAACAAGTGCATGAATCACAACTTCCATATCCTTCCTTGAAAGAAAATGCTTCAACTTTGCAATAGATCTCAAATGGAAAAAACTTGCTCTAATAACAGCACTAATTTGTTTATCAAAAAATAGAGAGGAGTCAAAAATCACTCCAAGGTTTTTGATTTGTTTGCGTACATTAGTTGAAAGTGGACCTAACTGAACTTCCAAAGTAGGAGACGAGTGTGCAGGACAACCTAATATTAAAACCTCAGTTTTATCCTCATTCAACTGCAGGAAATTATTAGACATCCATTTCTTAATATCATATAAACATTTCAATAATACATCAAATGAAACAGCAGAATCAAGCCTTACTGGTAGATAAAACTGAGAATCATCCGCGTAACAATGATATGAAATACTGTATTTTTGAAAAATGTGGACCAGGAGAAGCATATAAAGGGAAAACAGTAAAGATCTCAAAATGGATCCCTGGGGTACTCCACACAAGACAGGTGCAGAAGATGAGAAAAAATTCCTAAATTTACAGAAAAAGTCCTGCTCTCGAGATACGAGGCAAACCACTTTAATGCAGTGCCTTGAATACCTACCATACATTCAAGTCGATCAAGAAGAATGCTATGGACAATGGTGTCAAATGCAACCAACACAACACAAGCACCTGAATCTAGAGAAAGCAGCATGTCATTTGTAACTCTCAATAGAGCTGACTCAGTACTGTGTAATGATCTAAAACCAGATTGAAACTTATCTAAAACACTAAAAGAATCCAAAAAAAGACTGAAGTTATAAAAACACTACTTTCTCCAAAAGCTTGCTGATAAAAGGCAACTTAGAAATTGGCCGATAGTTACAGCACATTGCTGGGTCAAGCTGAGGTTTTTTCAGCAGAGGTTGCACAACTGCATGTTTAAAACTGGCTGGAACAACACCTTTGGCTAAAGAGCTGTTCACTATAGCTGTTACAATAGGACTAATAGTAGGAAAAACATCCTTAAAAAGACGTGCAGGAATAATATCTAACTTAGAACCAGAACACTTCATAGTAGATACAATATCATCTAACTGATGTGATAAAACAGGTTGAAAGGAAGACAAACAACTTGTGGTACAAGGCAACTGCAAATGAAGTGATTCAGAAGGAGCAATGGAGGATCTGATAGCATCAATTTTTTGAGTAAAATAGTTTAAAAAATCCTCACAAAGCTCCGAGGAGGCCTCAGATAATAGATTCATAGTTGGGTTTAAAAGAGAATCAATCATATCAAACAATGCTTTTGGTCTATTCACATTATCAGCAATTAACTGAGAGAAA
>NW_015623077.1:9896-13638 GCF_001515625.1 Sinocyclocheilus rhinocerous | reverse complement strand
TTAGCTCCAGCCCTGATCAAACTGTTACTTTTGCCACTGGCTTCCAAATATAAACCTCATTGATGCAAAATAAAGTTTCAGAGGTAACGTTAACGTTACACATGAAAATGTATAAATGTTCATTTTGTGATGTTGAGAAGTTTCAACTCACGAAGTATCTAATCTCACCTGCAAGTTCAACATTAACATTAACACCAAGCAGATTTTAGTGTTACCTGTAACATTGAGAGATATTTTATATCACAGAATGCAGTCTTCTAGGTAAATATATTGTACTTCTGTGGTATGTCTCTCTCTTATTTATCAATTATTTCTTCTTTGGAATATGAACTTTTTATTATTATTATTTCTTACAGAGCAGCAAATTGATGGGGACTCTGCTGGGTCTCACAGAAAGGATGGTGGAAAGACTTTTCCTGTAATGAAACATCTGGTGACATTTATAAAGGAGCTTAATTTTAAAAAGTGTTGTTAAATATTGAACATTGTTGTTAAATATAAAACAAATTTATGCCAACTAAGCTTAAAATCCTTATCTTAATTTATATTTTATTTGTCTTCAACAACAACAACATTTATTTATAAAGCACATTTAAACACAATGTAAATTGATCCAAAGTGCTGTACAATGATCAAACAAATCTACTAATAGAAACAACAACTACACGCATACAAAGGCTAAAGAGTAAAAATAAGATTTAAGTCTAGACTTAAAAATGTCCAAAGAAGGAGCAGATCTCACATGATAGGGGAGACCATTCCAAAGCTTGGGGCCAACCACAGAAAAAGCCCGATCACCCTTTGATTTGTACCGACACCGTGGTACAGTTAGAAGCAAGTGACTCGAAGATCTAAGTGCCCTAGCAGGACAATATGGCACAAGAAGTTCAGAGATATAACTTGGTGCACAACCAGACAATGCCTTATAAACGAACAGAAGAATTTTAAAATCAACCCTGAATTTAACGGGAAGCCAATGAAGGGATGATAAGACAGGAGAAATGTGATCCCTCTTTTTTGACCCAGTCAAAAGTCTTGCCGCAGCATTTTGAACAGCTTGCAATCGTGACACTGAAGATTGAGGAAGACCAGAATAAAGAGAGTTACAATAATCCAATCGAGATGTAACAAGTGCATGAATCACAACTTCCATATCCTTCCTTGAAAGAAAATGCTTCAACTTTGCAATAGATCTCAAATGGAAAAAACTTGCTCTAATAACAGCACTAATTTGTTTATCAAAAAATAGAGAGGAGTCAAAAATCACTCCAAGGTTTTTGATTTGTTTGCGTACATTAGTTGAAAGTGGACCTAACTGAACTTCCAAAGTAGGAGACGAGTGTGCAGGACAACCTAATATTAAAACCTCGGTTTTATCCTCATTTAACTGCAGGAAATTATTAGACATCCATGTCTTAATATCATGTACACATTTCAATAATACATCAAATGAAACAGCAGAATCAAGCCTTACTGGTAGATAAAACTGAGAATCATCCGCGTAACAATGATATGAAATACTGTATTTTTGAAAAATGTGGGCCAAGGGAAGCATATAAAGGGAAAACAGTAAAGGTCCCAAAATGGATCCCTGGGGCACTCCACACAAGACAGGTGCAGTGGAAGTGAAAACATTTCCTAAATTTACAGAAAAAGTCCTGTTCTCGAGATACGAGGCAAACCACTTCAATGCAGTGCCTCGAATACCTACCACACATTCAAGTCGATCAAGAAGAATGCTATGGTCAATGGTGTCAAATGCCGCGCTCAAGTCCAACAATACCAACACAACACAAGCACCTGAATCCAGAGAAAGCAGCATGTCATTTGTAACTCTCAATAGAGCTGACTCAGTACTGTGTAATGATCTAAAACCAGATTGAAACTTATCTAAAACACTAAAAGAATCCAAAAAAGACTGAAGTTGTAAAAACACTACTTTCTCCAAAAGCTTGCTGATAAAGGGCAACTTAGAAATTGGCCGATAGTTACAGAACATTGCTGGGTCAAGCTGAGGTTTTTTCAGCAGAGGTTTCACAACTGCATGTTTAAAACTGGCTGGAACAACACCTTTGGCTAAAGAGTTGTTCACTATAGCTGTTACAATAGGACTAATAGCAGGAAAAACATCTTTAAAAAGACGTGCAGGAATAATATTTAACTTAGAACCAGAACACTTCATAGTAGAAACAATATAATCTAGCTGATGTGATAAAACAAGTTGAAAGGAAGACAAACAACTTGTGGTACAAGGCAATTGCAAATGAAGTGATTCAGAAGGAGAAATAGAGGTTCTGATAACATCAATTTTTTTTAGTAAAATAGTTTAAAAAATCCTCACAAAGCTCAGAGGATGCCTCAGATAATAAATTCATTGTTGGGTTTAAAAGAGAGTCAATCATATCAAACAGAGCTTTTGGTATATTCACATTATCAGCAATTAACTGAGAGAAATAACTAGATTTTGCATGTTTTACTGCTATTTGATAATTAGAGAGACTTAACTTTAAGATATCAAAGGAAACATGTAGCTTATCTTTTTTCCACTTTCGCTCTGCTTTCCGACACTCTTGTCTAAGAGCGCGGGTGGTTTCATTTAACCATGGCTGGCCAACACCCTTTACCCTTTTATGCTTAAGCGGAGCAACAGTGTCCAAAGATGTAGAACAAGCTTTATAAAATCCTTCAATCAAACTTTCAGTATCAGTTTCGTTAAGGATATCATTGGTAACATGTAAAGAATAATGTTCAGAAAACAAATTTGCAGTGTTAGAATTAATAGCTCTAGACCAATGTGAATGCTGAGCGAAAGTAGGTGATGGAGAAAAGCATTCAGATTCAAACAAAACTGGATAATGATCAGACACACATGCCTCAATAACCTCCATGTTTGAGATCAAAAGGCCACGGGACAAAACCAAGTCAAGTGTATGACCCAAATTATGAGTTGGGCCACATACATATTGTTCAATAT
Source organism: Sinocyclocheilus rhinocerous (assembly GCF_001515625.1). Classification (NCBI taxonomy): domain Eukaryota; kingdom Metazoa; phylum Chordata; class Actinopteri; order Cypriniformes; family Cyprinidae; genus Sinocyclocheilus; species Sinocyclocheilus rhinocerous. The sequence goes on along the minus strand of NW_015623077.1, from coordinate 10,664 downwards.
TCAGTGACTCTAAAAGAGTTACAAATTCCTTGACAAAATGGTTTCGAAGGACAACAAAAATGAATATTAAAATCCCCAATGATTAGTAATCTATCAGCACGAGTCACCAGATCAGACAGAAAATCAGAAAATTGACAAATAAAATCCTTATTCCATTTAGGGGGTCTGTAAACCAAAGCACATAGTACAGGCCCCTTTACATCAACCTTCAATAGCTGGACTTCAAAACTGGAGAAAGTATCAGTGGGCACAGTCTTACAATTAAAACAGCTTCTTAGTTGCTTTACTGATAATTCACCATGCCCAAGCCGTCAAAACAGAACAAGCCGGACCATTCCCGAGTTTTTACGGAAGATTGTACTGATTCGAGTGAGGCTAGTGTTAACAGCGATCGTGCGGTTAGCAATGAGAGCTCGTTACCTGACTTTTCTCATGGGGCTCTGCTTAAACACATTGCCGAAGTTGTTGCAGAAGAAGGGCGGCGTACGCAAAAGATGCTGAATGACTCTTTCGCTAAACTGGAGTCTGGGCTGGACGTGAAAGTTGAAAGTATTATCAAACGCATCGAGGAGGTCGCTGCCGCTACCGAATCCCTTGCGACTCGCCAGGCCGAAACAGAAACTCGTATCTCCGCCATAGAAGATGACGTCGCTCCGCTAAAAAAGAACCTGGCTGCACTCGAGAAACTTAATACAACACTTACTGAGAAGATCACAGATCTGGAGGGGCGTTCCAGACGGGACAATATTCGAATTTTAAACCTCAGAG
>NW_015623077.1:0-9698 GCF_001515625.1 Sinocyclocheilus rhinocerous | reverse complement strand
TCCTCATTTAACTGCAGGAAATTATTAGACATCCATGTCTTAATATCATGTACACATTTCAATAATACATCAAATGAAACAGCAGAATCAAGCCTTACTGGTAGATAAAACTGAGAATCATCCGCGTAACAATGATATGAAATACTGTATTTTTGAAAAATGTGGGCCAAGGGAAGCATATAAAGGGAAAACAGTAAAGGTCCCAAAATGGATCCCTGGGGCACTCCACACAAGACAGGTGCAGTGGAAGTGAAAACATTTCCTAAATTTACAGAAAAAGTCCTGTTCTCGAGATACGAGGCAAACCACTTTAATGCAGTGCCTCGAATACCTACCACACATTCAAGTCGATCAAGAAGAATGCTATGGTCAATGGTGTCAAATGCCGCGCTTAAGTCCAACAATACCAACACAACACAAGCACCTGAATCCAGAGAAAGCAGCATGTCATTTGTAACTCTCAATAGAGCTGACTCAGTACTGTGTAATGATCTAAAACCAGATTGAAACTTATCTAAAACACTAAAAGAATCCAAAAAAAGACTGAAGTTATAAAAACACTTTCTCCAAACGCTTGCTGATAAAAAGCAACTTAGAAATTGGCTGATAGTTACAGCACATGGCTGGGTCAAGCTGAGGTTTTTTCAGCAGAGGTTTCACAACTGCATGTTTAAAACTGGCTGGAACAACACCTTTGGCTAAAGAGTTGTTCACTATAGCTGTTACAATAGGACTAAAAACTTCTTTAACTTCTTTAAAAAGACGTGCAGGAATAATATTTAACTTAGAACCAGAACACTTCATAGTAGAATCTAGCTGATCTAGCTGATGTGATAAAACAAGTTGAAAGGAAGACAAACAACTTGTGGTACAAGGCAACTGCAAATGAAGTGATTCAGAAGGAGCAATGGAGGATCTGATAGCATCAATTTTTTGAGTAAAATAGTTTAAAAAATCCTCACAAAGCTCCGAGGAGGCCTCAGATAATAGATTCATAGTTGGGTTTAAAAGAGAATCAATCATATCAAACAATGCTTTTGGTCTATTCACATTATCAGCAATTAACTGAGAGAAATAACTAGATTTTGCATGTTTTACTGCTATTTGATAATTAGAGAGACTTAACTTTAAGATATCAAAGGAAACATGTAGCTTATCTTTTTTCCACTTTCGCTCTGCTTTCCGACACTCTTGTCTAAGAGCACGGGTGGTTTCATTTAACCATGGCTGGCCAACACCCTTTACCCTTTTATGCTTAAGCGGAGCAACAGTGTCCAAAGATGTAGAACAAGCTTTATAAAATCCTTCAATCAAACTTTCAGTATCAGTTTCGTTAAGGATGTCATTGGTAACATAAAACAAATTTGCAGTGTTAGAATTAATAACTCTAGACAAATGTGAATGCTGAGTGAAAATAGGTGATGGAGAACAGCATTCAGATTCAAACAAAACTGGATAATGATCAGACACACAAGCCTCAATAATCTCCATGTTTTAGATCAAAAGGCCACGGGACAAAACCACGTCAAGTGTATGACCAAAATTATGAGTTGGGCCACATACAGGTGCATCTCAATAAATTAGAATGTCGTGGAAAAGTTAATTTATTTCAGTAATTCAACTCAAATTGTGAAACTCGTGTATTAAATAAATTCAATGCACACAGACTGAAGTAGTTTAAGTCTTTGGTTCTTTTAATTGTGATGATTTTGGCTCACATTTAACAAAAACCCACCAACAAATTAGAATATGGTGACATGACAATCAGCTAATCAACTCAAAACACCTACAAAGGTTTCCTGAGCCTTCAAAATAGTCTCTCAGTTTGGTTCACTAGGCTACACAATAATGGGGAAGACTGCTGATCTGACAGCTGTCCAGAAGACAATCATTGACACCCTCCACAAGGAGGGTAAGCCACAAACATTCATTGCCAAAGAAGCTGGCTGTTCACAGAGTGCTGTATCCAAGCATGTTAACAGAAAGTTGAGTGGAAGGAAAAAGTGTAGAAGAAAAAGATACACAACCAACCGAGAGAACCGCAGCCTTATGAGGACTGTCAAGCAAAATCGATTCAAGAATTTGAGTGAACTTCACAAGGAATGAACTGAGGCTGGGGTCAAGGCATCAAGAGCCACCACACACAGACGTGTCAAGGAATTTGGCTACAGTTGTCGTATTCCTCTTGTTAAGCCACTCCTGAACCACAGACAACGTCAGAGGCGTCTTACCTGGGCTAAGGAGAAGAAGAACTGGACTGTTCATGTTCTTGCTCCACCATGGCCTTGTTCAGTGCTCAACACACTAGGCCCACCAGTGCTCCACCGCCCAAGTCCGCAACTGCACCACAACCCACTGCTCCAAGGCCCAGGCCCTCCATTGCTCCATCGCCCAGTTTCTACGAATTCACATATTTTCTGTCAGACCTATCGGTCAACATCAATACAGTATTGATTCTCAGAGATTGTAATATTCACACATATAATACAAATGATGCAACTTCTTAGGGATCAAGCAAAGTCACCAGACCCACTCATCATTTTAGCCTTACACTAGAATTAATTACATTGCATGGTATCAATCTTACTGATAGATACTGTATTGCAAATTGATAATATCACTGATCAGGTCATGTGCATTCTGCTAATATTTGAAATACAATTGTGATTGTACAATTATGATTCAGCCTAAATTATTGTCCCTCAAGAACAACTGCAGTGCTTTACAACTATAGGACAGGAAGAGCAATATTAGCTTATCATTGCATCTAAAACAACATGTTAATTAGATCTGATACCCACTAAATTACTGGAAGAGTTGTTACCTGTAGCAGAACCGGCTCTTTTCAATATTATCAACTCTATCTCTAGGTCATCAACCAACACCATTCAACCAGGCAGTTATTAAGCCTCTCATTCAGAAACCACAAGTAGACTGTCATGTTTACATTTAGTTCTGCCTATTTTAGTTTTGTTTTCATGACTTTTATTTTGTATTTCTTAAGTTACCTCTTTCTTTTTTTTGCACCAGTTCCTGTCAGTCATTTGTTACCATGGATTAAGGAAAGATATAGAGATGGCCTCTGTTATCTTTGCCAAAATATGGGATTTTTACAGGCCCTAAGGAGCAGTGATTTTTACTTTTCCAAAAGGAAGAGAGCTAGAAGAGTACATGGAGTTAATCAGAATCACCTACCTCGCCGCCTACGATGTCATCTCACTAATGGAGGGGTTCTGGATCGCATTGGAAGATGAGATTTGACCGATAATGCCCTGGGGAAATTCCTGCTGTACTGTGATCGATGACTAGAATTTCGCACTTTGGATAAATGGATTCTCTTTTACCATGGGTGATGTGGAAGAGGATTCCACAGCCAGCATCCAGCTCCACTCAACATCAATCACCATCCCAGAGCCAGACCCAGCACCTACTGTGGTTATAGATCCAGAGCCCACCGCAGACCAAGAGACCCAACTTCTTCCCACCATAAAGATCGAGCCTGAGCCAATGTCTGTTATTGAATCAGAGTCAGCAACCATATCCTTCCTGGAGGAGAAGCCTGAAGTCCTGGCTGACAAGGTGTGTGAGCCAGCCATAACAACTATGCCAGTGTGGATTTTAGCAGAGCTGGATGCAGAGGAATGGATAGTAGACTGGGAAAAAGAAGTACCTTCATCATCGACCTCAAGTCCTGTCTGTCAGAGAATGTTCTTTTTGCCATTATTAAACAGGCCACTATTCCTGCAGGATAAACTTACTGTCTGTTTATATTTTATTTTAGTCTACAGTGTTTAAAACATTATAAACATAAAAATTATAAACTTTACGAGGAAGGTGAGTCGTGGCAAACTCAGTAGCTCCTGGCAATAGTATAGTGACTTCCCGCAACAAGTTATTAGTCTTATTTTTGGACCTTCCGGCCCGCCATAATTTTCTACACATTTCTATTAGACTTTTTATAAATTTGCCATGTATTGTGCAGGTGAATCTTGACTTTCACTAATGAAGAGAATGTAAATCTCTGAAATAGCTCAAAGGTGCATCTCATGAACCTTCAATTGGAAAGCATATAGACCGAGGACAACACAAGAGTTACAAATTCTGACAATGGATGAACATCCAGGAAACAATCAGGGTCAACAGCCGAGAGGACGACGAGGAGTAAGGATACGTGGTGGAAGGGTAAAAAGGCAAAACAGAGAAAGAGGCAGAAGTCGCCAATGACATAGGCGCATATCAGATGAGATAAGGGCCACTATTAGTGGACTGTGTTGTCAATCATGACCTTACAATGGCTGAGGCGGGTTGAAGGGTGCACCCAAATATTGGTAGATTGACCGTATCCTCAATAATTCAAACATTTTGTAGAGAGCACAAGTATGTCAACCAATGTGCAATGTACTGTTATACTGTACTTGCAGTAATGATTCATAATACAGTGTCCAATTGTATTTTGCAGCATACAACATATATACTTTATACAGATACAAACTGTAACACAAACACACCTGTATTTTTTTTTTTAAATGTGTGCAAATTTTTAAAAATTTTATTTTGTGAAAAATCATGTTTTGCATTTATGCATTTTTCCCCCAAAGGACTGCAAGATTCAATCAAAATCCCTCATACAGTAATATGTAAATTTGTACTTTTAAAATGGATTTATGGCATACATGAGAAGTGCCATCCAAAACTGTTGCCATAGTTTACATCAGGTAATACTTACAGAGGGCACTGTTATATTGACAAAATGACGAATAATTTTGACTATCTTGTTTGTGAACAATGACACAATAACTTTTCATTCCGATGCCACTGACATGTTCATTGACATAAATACTTGCTTTTGAGAGATGTACTAAAGATTTTGAGTAAGTTACAGGTCTTTGCAGGTAATCCATTATGTGGTGCTGTTTGTATGAATTCTTTTGAGAAATGCACATACTTTGCAAATATTAAGGATGACTCGAGAAATGCACCAAAGCGACTGAGAACAAATCAGGTTATTTCCCTGTAATAATTTGAGTATCTGACAGTGTTTGGGGCACTAGAGACTTGATGTGCCTCATGACAATCCTCTCGAAGCACTTCATGATGATGTTTTGTGAGTGTGACAGGCCAGTAGTCTTTGAGGCAGGACGCTGAAGACTTCTTTGGCACAGGGATGATGGTGGTCTTGAGGAACATAGGGACGATGGTGCTGCTCATGGAGATGTTAAAGATGTCAGTGAGGACATTTTCTGGATTTTCTGGGCATGCGCACACTTTGCCTCTCTAATGGCTCGGGACAGTTTGCCCCTTGCTGTTCTTAGTGCCGCCTTGTCACTTCTTCTGAAGGCAGAGTCGTGGGTCCTCAGTAGCGTACACACTTCTGCAGTCATTCATGGCTTTTGATTAGAGCATGTAATGATGGTCTTGGAGTCAGTGACATAATCGAGGCACTTGCTGATGTAGCTGGTCACTGATGCTGTGTATTCCTCCAAGTTTGTAGAGTTTCCATTGTTGCAGCCTCCCTGAACATATTTACATTTACGTTTAGTCATTTAGCAGACATTTTTATCCAAAGTGACTTACAAATGAGGACAATGGAAGCAATGATATGCAAGTGCTAAAACAAGTTTCAGTTAGCTTAACGCAGTACACGTAGCAAGTTTTTTTTTTTTTTATTATATAATAAATAAAAAGAAAACAGATAGATAGAATACAAAAAGATTAGAGAAGCTGGTGTTAGTTTTTTTTTTTTAAAGAAAACAAGCAGTTAGTAAATGAACAGAGTACAAGTCTAAAAGGGGCAAGGTTTTTTATTATTATTATAAAAAAATTTTTTAAAGAATAGAATTAGAATAGAGCGCGACATTGACTTGCAGAACGCAAGCTTCTAGAGGCACATAACTCTGAAGTAATGAATTTAGGTAAAGGGGTGCAGAGCCAGTGGTGGTTTTGTAGGCAAACATTAATGTCTTGAATTTAATGCGAGCAGCTATTGGTAGCCAGTAAAGATTGATAAACAGAGGTGTGACGTGCAACTGAAGTTGATGACTGTGTAGTTCTGACGTCAACATTTTACGGAAGTCACAACGGTTTGTGAAAAATCACAGCTACTTTATGCAGGCTGTGTGTCAGACTGACACTAGTGGCTGCGGCCTTTAGCCTCCTTGTTAGTGCATCTGCCTCCCACGCCGGAGATCCTGGTTACATACTTATATATATATATATATATCTTATCTTATCTAAATCTTATTTAATTGTAGTTGGAGGAGTTACCATCAGCTGATTTTGGCTGTCACGCCGCGCCCTGAACTATGAGCTCCATTTGTCACTCAAACTACATTTACAGCTATACTTCTGTTTTTGACACAATGATTACAGCACCACTGAACTGAACAAACCATTTTATTTATAACAATCACTCTCACTTTGCATACAAAATGTCACGTCACTTTCACAATAGAAGCAAACAAAACCAATAAAAAAGCAATAAAATGTACAGTAGGGCGGTGCAAATAATCGAATGCGATGATCATCCGCATCTCGTCGGTAAAGCCGGTTCACTGTTCACTTGTCAGTTCACTGACAAGCTACACAATATCGCGTTCATTATCGGCGATGTATCACCTGCGATTATGAACGCGATATTGCATAGCTTGTCAGTAAACTACATCTCTGTGTATTAAATGCCGCTCCATCTGAAAGCAGGTGATGGAGATTTACTACTAATCACAGAACCGGCTTTACTGACGAGATGCGCTACATGCGATGATGTCATAATCGTGTTGCATTGTGGTATATAGAAAGGCCTGAAGTGTGCATATGAAGTAGACTCGCTCCCTCTGTCAAAATCACGGGGTCGAGGGTCTGTCCATATAAACTTTCCTCATCCACGAAGTGGAACTCACTTCAAAATGGCAGCAGGGATTCCCCCGAGGGGAAGTGCTAAGAAGAGTTTGTGAGTGTGTGTCTAAAAGTGGAGTGCAATGTAGCCAAGTTTGGATCCACATCTAGGGGGTGGAGATGGGTAGGTTTAGGGATATGTAAGGTGGGAGGAGGCCCCCTGGATCTTGTGTTCTGCAGTGAGGACCATCTCCCCATTTTTGCTGCGGTGCCTGGGGATCAGTTGGGGGTTCGATTCTTGCTCAAGGGTCTCACCTCAGTCATGGTGTAGAGGGTGGAAGAAAGTGCTGGTTATTCACTCACCCCACCTACAATCCCAGCCAGTACCAAGACTCAAACCCACGACCTTTGGGTTATAAGGCCGACTCTCTAACCATTAGGCCATGACTGCCCACAAAGAAGTAGATAGAGTAGAAAAAGAATAGGGCACGTTAACGTTAGAAGGTAATTAAAGAAAAAATAAATAGAAAGAAAACAAGTCGAAAGAATAGAGAACGCTAGTGTTAGAGGTTCGATTGTAGATGGTAGAGATGTGTTTCATCCGCATCCCAGGAGCTGCGCTCCTTCACTAAAGATACATGCCTATGTCTCCTTTAATTAAAAATAATGGCTAGTGCGGTGGCTGCGATATTCATAAACCTATCAACATTCGCCGCCATGACTTATTGTGAGGGGAAAAAAATCGTTTTAGTCGCATAACATTGGTTAAACGAAACGCCATAATTTCGCAATAATTTTTAAATCGACATTTATAAAATATTGCAAAAAGTTTTGTGCAAATGTGCAATGGAAACCAGAATAGTGGTGGTCTTCCGCACAATTCTCAAAACACCCACAAGATGGTGGCATTTATCGGTGTATCCGATATTACAAAACCGATACCCGATTATTAGAAAATGCTTAATTATCGGTAAAGATATCAGTAAAATTATTTACTGATTGATGTCTAATTTTCAATATACATGCTGCCACTTGGGAATATTATTATAAAGCAAATATTATTTGAATTGAATTTAATGTGTTCCTTGTTTGTCATGAGCAGTCAAACCACCCATTGTTCTTCAGAAAAATCCTCCAGGTCCTGCACAATCTTTGGTTTTCCAGCATATTCTGAATGTTTGAACCCTTTACAAAACTGACTATGATTTTGACATCCATCTTTACACACCGAGGACTGATGGACTCACACATAACTATTACAAAGACTGAAAATATTCACTGATGCTCAAGAAGGAAACAATGTTTTAAGAGTCAGAGAGTGTCAACTTTTTGAACAGGAGTATTAGCGTAAATTTAACTCATTTTGTTTCTCTGGAACATGTCAGAATCTTATGCTTTTTAAATGAGTACTAAATTAATAAATATGATATGAAAATAATTCACATCACCCTGTTGAAAAAGATTAAATGAAATGTTTGAAAATATTAGGACATTCAAAGGTTTAAATAATCTAACCTTCAATTATTATTTTTCATACATCTTAAGTAATATTTACCTCCAGTTTACATAAAGTTTTGAAAGTTTGTGTTTTGATCAATTTGGCCTTATGTATAAAGAATTCTGCAAGAATTAATATATAGTTTATAATATCATCATCCATCCTTAATTTTTCAAAATATATATATTTAATTTCTAACAAAGGCCCATGAATAAATGTAATGCACACAAAGACCTCCTTGGTGTCACTTCACTTTCACATCTTCTTGAGCAAATACACACAATATTATGTCACAACGGCTGTCTTGACGAGTATCCAAGTAAACACAGTCGATTATGTCTTAAATAAACATAAAGAGTTAAGAAAGCATTGGATGTGTGTCAGTATAATGGATCCATGGCTTTCTTATACTAGGCTTATAATGTTAATCAAACTACAAAAGAAAACAGAGAATCACTTACTGCTCATAAGTAACTTCTGTAACGTTAGTAGGTAATTGTGTCTGTTTACTCCATACAACACAGTTTCCATAAGCACTAAAATGCTGTTTATTTAGGTAAATTGTATCTTTGTATCTAGCGGTCTCTCTGAGGGCTAAGCCCTTGTGAAGGACGCTTAGAAGAAACTCACCAAGAAAACCCTGAACTGGCCACATCTGGACATCTAAAAGTGTCTTTGCCTTGGTGTGAGGGATCCTTTCATGAGAGCAACACCAAAGTTACCAATATAGTGCTTAGCTGGCAAAATACATCGCCAGGTTGCAGAGATGTTCTCAAAGATGAGGGAAAATAACTATTAAAAACTAATGTCATCAACACATATGTAATTCCCCACAAGAACAATGTGATGACTAGATTAATGAAGAGTAGATTAATGTAGTCTATGTGCTTGAAAAGCACTGATATCAAGCCCCCTTTCACCCAGTTGTAAGTATTTAGTTATTTTAAATATTTTATTATATGAAGATCAAGAAACTTGAATTTAGCTTGCATTTAGATATAAGCCTGAAGCTTTTGAAAAAAATATAAGTGGTATTGATAGCTCTGGGAATCTGTTATTTATCCTTTGAGTCAATCCTTTATCTTGTCATTTGAAGGTCTTTTTTTGTATGTGAATTTCTTCTTTTTTTTTACCGTCTGAACGGAACTTTTATTTTGGTGTGGTGACGTGACGTCATAAGGCTGCGCCTCCAGCATCTGAGATTCTGCTGAAGAAAGGGTTGTTTTACAACAAACAGAACAACAGAAAAGGTGCGTCTCATTTTCTATTTCAGGAAAGAGGAAGTGTGAAAACATCCTTAAGGTCTTGATCTTCCTCCGTGGGTGGCTGGACTGTGACTGGGCAGGAAATGGCAGAAGGAAGTGACGAG
>NW_015623076.1:115667-126952 GCF_001515625.1 Sinocyclocheilus rhinocerous | reverse complement strand
TACGCCACCCTGGAGAAAGAGGCCCTGGCCATAAAGTGGGCAGTTCTGGAGTTAGAGTATTACCTTTGGGGCCGCCGGTTCACCCTCGTCACCAACCATGCGCCCCTACAATGGATGTCCAGGGCGAAGGACACAAACGCCCGGGTGACACGGTGGTTCCTCGCACTCCAGGACTTCTGCTTCCAGGTACAACATCGGGCCGGGGCCGATCACAGGAATGCGGACGGTCTCTCCCGGGGCTGGTCCGGTTGGGCAGGTCTGGCAGGTTCATGCTTCCTGGATCATGCGGCCAGGTCACAGGCTTCTGCGGGAGCCTTCTTGATCATCAGGCCCCCGGCACGGCACTGCAAAATCTCCTGGATGTCCAGGCTGGGCTTATGCTTTCGGGCTGCCCTGTCTGATACACCGTATCTAGGCCCTGAGGGGCTTCCTGGTCACCAGGATATCCCCTCTTGCTGAGGCATCGAGCGGGAAGTATAGATGGCATTTGAATGGTTCCCTGAGTAGGGAACGAGACACTGCGTCCTCTAGGTGTCCTGCCATGCTTCGGAAGCAAGCTTCAGATAAAGAAGTGGATGTTGTTTTCTCCCAGCGCCTATTTATACTATAGTCGCACCGGTAATGGGCTGTCGCCGGCCAACGTGTTGTTGGTGTTTTTTCAATGTATGCTTCAGACACGGGTCACGACGAGGCGTTCCCCATAGCGACCCCTAGAGGTGCGTCTCGTTCCCTACTCGGGGAACAATGATTACATACATAACCTGAGACGTTTTTTTGGTTTTATTTGTAGTAAAACTATGGTTAATTTCCGTAAGGGAACAGCTATATATTAAGGATATAATCAAAAATTTTGGAGTTGGGATAACGTCCAAACCAAAGCCGATACCTTTTTAAAAGCTCATTATCGTCAAATGTTTCTAAAATATTTATATTCCGAGGTAGACTGCTGGCAACAGCCATTTTAGGATAGTTCAGATTTGGTCTTAGTGACTTAGGAGTCCTCTTCACTACTCCTAACGTTTCACAGATTTATGAGCTAATTTTAGCGCTAAAACGCTTTGTGAAATACTCTTAGAACAAAAATTTAGGACTGACACTGCCCATTATTTTTAAGATTTTCTCCTAAATCGGCGAATTATGAGCTACTTTTAGCCTTAAGATGTTTTGTGAATACGGGCCCTGGTCCTGATGACTTTATTGGAGTTTCGACTGATGTTATGAAGTGAGTAAAAATGTAATTTCATGTTCTGTTGTTGGACAACAGATTTACAAATGCCATTCATTACAAATTGCATTTTCAAATGCATAAGTGACTCAAACACACTTTCAGGGATTACATTTATATTTATTTTAATTCATTTAGCAGACACTTTTACCCAAAGCGACTTATAATGAGAAATAGCATAGGAGCAGCATTTATGGTGAACCATGTGGTGCATGCATTTATTTAATAAAAAATCACAGCCTTTGCGATTTTGTCAAGTCAAATTGCAATTTTGTTTTTAATTCGTACAATTGTGCAGCCCTAAATCAATGTACACTTACGTCATTGCTATTGTGCTGTATTAAACGCTACTCTGAAGTAGGAGCTAATTTCGTCCCCCAAAAGGCCTGTTACTAAAATCATTCCCAGTCCTGTTTTACTGTACAAACACACCAGAAAGTGGGTACTTCCACCAGTAGTTACAGGAACTATGAAAATGTTAATCTGGTGTGAAAGCCCCTATTTAAACTGAATTGCTTTTTGATGATTGATAAACGGAAGAATGATTTTTATAGATGGAGACTACTTCCATTATCAGTGGTTGGTAAAAAAAAAACTTTTTCAAAATCGTTCTATTTATTTACTGACGTCCTCTCTTAAGCTTTTGGATTCAGTTCCTTTATCTTGGCTTATGACTCCCTGAACAGAAAAAAAGAGAGACTATGGGTCCCTGTGTTTAAATTCTACTATTGAGCAGCAAATGCTAGGACTCTATTCTATTGCCTCCATCAAAGGGTGTTCCTAGTGATATTTCCCCTATAGCTGATCCACAATATCGTATTGAGACAAGATCCCTAACAAAATTGTATCTTTCAGCTTGGGAATTGAGAATAACTTTATGCTGTAAAAAATGAATATAAAGCCAAATAATAAAATTTCATAAAATGTAATTTGCCTGATGTCTCTATTCATACTCTCATAGTTTACTGTATAATCACTCATTTAAGCCATCTCAAGTAGATTTGGGGTTTGCAACATGGAGAAACAAAGGTTTGGTCCATTGGGGATCTCTATTTAGATGGCAAGTTTGCAACATTTAACCAATTACAGTCGATCCTGGGTCCTATTTCTTTCGTTATATATATATATATACTTATATATTTATAAGTAAGGCATTATGTAAAAAAGTTATTTCACTCTCTCTGCTCTGGTTTTGTCCCGTTTAATAATTTGCTGTAAAGTTGCTTTGCAATGATTTGTATCGTGAAAAGCGCTGTACAAATAAACTTGACTTGACTTGACTCTTCTCGTTTGACATGCTGCGTCCTTTATGCTGTCCATTTCCTATTTCCTGTCATGTGATCAGTCACATGACAGGCAGACCCAGACTCATTTAAAGACATACACACATTAAAATGGTTAAGAGGAATAAAATGGCTAAGACAACATGAAAACCTATTAAAACTCAAATATACATAAAATCATTAAAATATATTGAGCAGGTTAAAACATGTGTCCTGTGTGACAGTGTCACAAGTTGAGTGCCCCTTCCTTCAAAACATGGTAGTGTCACAAAACGAGTGTCTAAGATAAACACGCACGAAGAAGATGAAGGTAAGTAGTCTTTTAATAAAGCCACAAGAGAGTAATTCCACAGACAGGCAGGTGACACATGTAGAACATTCACAATACCGGACGAGGGAGCACAGGACAGAATAGAACTTAAATACTAAATCAAATGAGGATAATTAATAGAACACAGGTGAACAGAATGACACAATCAGACACGAGGGACAACTAGGTCAAGGAGCACATGAGGGATGAAAACCCAACAAAAAGTCCAGTGGCCTGTAGCACGAAGCGAGATTAAGGCCATGTACACGGGTATTTTTATAAACTGAGTTTTTCCTTCTTACGTTTTTAAAAAAATCTCTGTCCACATGAAAAACGCAAATGCATGCTATGAAGCACTGTCAAGAGCAGGCCAAACCAACAGGTGGCGTTATAATCTCAAACGTAAAGCCATGTTGGCCATTCAGAAGTCTGAAAAGGTTTCCAGTAGGTGGAGATAACAGTGCAGGCTCCGACGTCACAAGCCAAAAACTGATAACACTGCAACCGGAGTTTTTGAAAATCTTCACCCTGGCAGGCGTTTTCAAAAATGTTCAGTTCCAGTGAACTGGTGCTGCGTTTGCATGTGGACGAACGGCCAAACTGCATAGAAAAAGCTGCGGTTTTAAAAATAACCGCGTTCGTGTGGACAGGGCCTTACAAACTCAGAGTTGCAGAGTAAGTTTTGAGTTGACAAAACCCAATAAAGCCAGTCTAGTTTAGATCAGGTTCACCGGGCTCACAAAGCTCGATATAAACATTTTCTGTCAATTCAGAGTTTGAACCAGAGTTTGTGATTAACTCTGGAGCATGCGCACCTGAAAGTGTGACACGTGCATCAAACAGCCAATCACATGGAATGTGGAGAGCATCAGCAAAGTGTCCTTCAGAATCACTTCTCGCAAGAGTCAGCAATTCACTTCTCTGCTGAAGATTAAGAGATGTTGTTATTAAAAATGTAATACATTTAAATACATTTACAAGGCAGGAATAAAGACTTCTGCTGCAGCAAAAGTTTGGCAGCAAAAAGAAAATATATGACTATCCAAAGGAATCAACTGAATTTAATTATTATATGAAGAGTTCAGCCTTTTAAATACGTAAATTGTGTATGCTGTGTCAGCTGTGCCACGTGGATACACTGTTTAAGTCATTTACGCTTTGATTTGAACGAAAACAACGTATCTGCGTGGCACAGCTGACACAAAACAGCATACGCAATTTATGTTCAGTGGATACTCTCCAAAACGGCGCTAGGGTGATGTGGAGGAGACAAATTGTTGAATAAAATCGTTATTTTTTTTTTCTTTTGCGCTCAAAAAGTATTCTTGTAGCTTCATAAAATTACGGTTGAACCCCTGATGTCACATGGATTATTTTACCGATTTCCTTTCTTTCTGGACCTTGATCGTGTAAGGACCCTTGCTGTCTATGGGAGGGTCAGAGAGCTCTCAGATTCCATCAAAAATATCTTAATTTGTATTCCGAAGATGAACGGAGGTCTTACGGGTTTGGAACAACATGAGGGTGAGTAATTAATGACACAATTTTCATTTTTGTGTGAACTATCCCTTTAAGTGCCACTGGCCCACAGGTGGGCCCAATGGCACTCTTTTTTTGTTGTCTTTTTTCTCTATCACAGATTTTAGTAATCATCATAAATTATATATCATTTGAAAGCTTAAAACCTCAGAATTCATTCTGTGAAAACAATCGGACAAAATTTTTAAATCGTACATTGCTTTACCATGGAAATGTTACTTTAAAATCTTTTAGCGTTCTCCTCCCCTTAGCGGGCGGAGTCAAGTGTCATATTACAAAATGTATTACGGTCTTTTCTAATCAAAAGTTTTTATAATCTTGACAAAATACATATATTTGGAAAGGTCTGTCTCAAGATTCCATATTTTATTTTATTTTTGATAGAAGTAATATTGACAGAGAAATTTAGACCTTCATGACAGAAAAATGCATCAACAAAAATTCTACAGAGTTGAATGTGGCTGTTTGTGGTATAACACCCTATATAAAATTTCACAGGAACCTCAATTATTATTTTTTTATATCAACTTCAAATTTGGAACATAACTTATTTAGACGTAAGGCTTTAATTTTATATCAATTTTGGATTCAAAAATATTTTGTTAAATATTTACTTTATATAAAATAAAAAAAATGATACAGTGCATTTTCTTTACAGTAAATTTAAACTTCTATAATGTTTTGATACTTTAATATTTTGAAATGATTCCACTTCTGCAGTAATCTGCAGATTGTCTTCTTAAAAAGGAGTCCAACCTTAGGTCTGTATTCCAAAGTTTTCATGAATTATAATAATTTAAATTTGGATAGTGCACTTTCACAAAAATGGGGGGTGGCACTTAAGGGGTTAATATTAGGACTGGAAGGTATGTGTTCTTTTAAGCCCAAATTACATTGTCAGTTCTAAACTGTGTGACAATACTTTCCTTAAGCCTGTGTAATGTACTTTTATGTAAAATCCTTCCTGTAATAATTCATTAATACCTTTTTATTTTTTCATGTTAAAAAAATATTAAAATAAAATATAAAAATATGAAAAAATATATAAATGTTTTATTATATAAAAATATGTATTAACCATAACTGAATAAACTACGTATAGTTTTATTTTTTATATTGCATTTTAATGTATTTTTATATAAAATTATATATAGGACAAGCAATGCATCAGACAAAAGCATCATATATTACATATTTACATCTTTATAGAATAAAAGTCGGACAAGTTAAACAAGTACAATGATTTTACTTTTATTATAATTTATAGCTGAATTTAGAGAATGCTTTTCAATCACATTTTTGTCTCACTAAAACATAACCGGTTCTTACGGTGGCCGAGAGAGCTCAACGCGCTGCAAATGAAAAAAAAAAAAAACACCTGCAAATTAAGAAAACATCTTCATCAATTTGACAACACGCGTGCTGCAAATCAAATAAAGAAACGCGCTGCAAATACTCACAAGACAAACAAATAAAGAAACGCGCTGCAAATAGGCACAGACCACATCGGACATGTTTAAGGGAACCGCAAGGTGACGAACATGGCTGGGACATATTTATGGCAGTTAGGCTTTATTTGCAAATTGCATGCACTCTTTTTGCAAAACTCTAAACACATTCTCATTCACTTAAACACTTATCTCACTGTGATGCATTTGTGCTGCAAAATGTTAAACACAACTAAAGCACAATTGTCATCGTTTACACAAAACGATTCAAAACTGTTCACACTTGTTTCAAAATATGAGCCAGTTCAGAGTGCACAAGTGGCACAGGTGACTGAATGATGATACGAACAATAGATGGAAACAATCTGAGAAGGAGAGGAGGAAGAGTACATGCAAGAAGCGGAGGATGAGGAGGAGGAGAGAAAGAGTAAGGTTTAGAGAGTGTTATCAAGGCTGGATCTGTCACACCAGAGGGTTTTTTTCTCTTTGTCAAGCAAGACAACATTACTTGTGATGTGGACAAAGTCCTCAGGCCGGACTCAAGCACAAAGACATGATGCTGAGACAGAATGAATCTCTCATTGACCCTGATTTTACAATTGCACAACTTACAGTATTTGAGTGTACTGTAACATGCTATTCATTTAGAGTTTTATTTGAACTTTTTGGCCTTTGCAGTTGGACAGCAGTATTTTTGCAGTGTCCAAGTGCTGAATATATACAAAAATTCAGTACTATTCAATATTCAGCACAATACTATTCTTGCAGTATACAGTTGGCCTATACAATATATTCACCTTACTTAGTTGCAATTACTATACTTTTTTACAGAATTACAAAATTGTTTACTCAGTACAATATACTTTTTTTTCTGTAATGTTCTGGATGCTGTGTTCTCCATTTTTCTCTGTGTGCTCTGTAGTGTTTATTTTATTGACTCGTGCGTGTGTGATCTGAAAGCACGGTTTGATTTTGAGTGAAAGTGAAATGGTTTTGCAGTGATTGTTTGATTTTGATGGAAGAGTCAGAGGTTTCGTGAATTTAGTTTGAGTATTTGGATTTGTGTTTAAGGTTTTGAGAAAATGAGTGATGGTTTCAAGAAATGCGTTTTAGCAATTCAGAAAAACTGTAATTTGCTGGTGCTTTTTCTATCTGCATGTGTTTTCTGAAGTTGCAGAGCGTTGAGCTCTCTCGGTCAGCGTAGGTTCTGAATGGGACACGACAAAAGAAGAAAGGGCAAGTAAAAGCAAATATAAAATAAACATGCATTCATTTTGACAAATTTATCTTGGGGTTGACAGGTAATCTAAAAGAAGAGTCAAAAAGAAGGCAAGTCATGATTTTGCTGTTTTGAAACTTCATGATACACTTGAGACACATCCTTTCATTGACTGATGTGAAATATTAACCACACCCTCTTTTGTTGTCCAGTAAAGATTTAGAATATATAACAGTAGTGGTTGGTGGATATATAAAACAAGATGTAATACTGGACTCACATTTTGAGTGGTTGCTTGCATAGCAGGAGAAATGAATGCTTATCTTTTATTAACAATGACACTACTGTGTATTACCAGGCTTTGCCCTGCTGTGTGTGGGGTTAATTTAGGCACCTGCATCCTCCAAGGTGACCCTCATCTCCCTGATCTCTTCGAGGATGGAGACTTCATTATTGGAGGGGCTTTCACCATTCATTACTATGTGAAGACAGAGAAGCACACCTATATTAGACGGCCACAACCACTAGAGTGCAGTGGCAGGTTAGAGTTTGATTCAAAGTCGAAAACAATGCTTAACAGAGCAGGGCAAATGGGTTAAATTGATTGTGCTGAAATTGTGTTCATAACTTTATTTTATATAGAAAAAACTTTTTATTTAAAAAAAAAAAAAAATGACTTAATTAGAAGCCGACAAGAAAAACGTTATTTTTTTCATAGGAAGCTATTATGTGTGTATTTCAACAGCATGGATTTCCGAGAGCTGCGCTTTGCTCGTGCCTTGCAATTCACTGTCCAAGAGATAAACAACAGCTCCGATCTCTTACCGGGCATCACTCTAGGGTACCACATATATGACTCGTGTGCATCTGTGCCAATGGCAATTAAAGTAGCTTTGCAGCTTGCCAACGGACTAGATCTCGTATTTAACGACACTGATTCCTGTGCAAAATCTGCTGCAGTTCCTGCACTAGTCGGAGATTCTGCTTCCACGCCGGCTGTAACCATTTCAAGACTTTTGGGTCCTCTTGGAATTCCACAGGTGCTTGCGCAAAACGACTTTCATAGTCTTCTTATTAGAAATAAAATAATAATAAAAAATAAAATGCTGGAGCTGTACCACGATATACAGTAAATATAGAATAATTGTTGTAATAGTGGTTGTTGTAATAATTGTTGTAATATAATGACACAACTGGAGAACATTTGAGTAACAACAGATAAGTGCAGTAAATGTCAAGTTTGTATATAACAACTATATATATATATATTATCTTCACTGTATTCGGTAGGTGAGTCATTACGCAACGTGCGCGTGTCTCAGTGACAAGCAGCAGCACCCTACTTTCTTCAGGACCATCCCCAGTGATCACCATCAAGCGGCAGCACTGGCACGGATGGTCAAGCACTTCGGATGGACGTGGATCGGAGCTGTGTGCAGTGATTCAGACTATGGGAACAATGGCATGGCATCATTCCTGAAAGCTGCAGAGGAAGAGGGAATCTGTGTGGAGTATTTTGAGGCCTATTACAGGACCCAGCCGCGCAGCAAACTAAAAAGAGTCGCGGATGTTATTCGCAAGTCAACGGCTCGTGTAATAGTTGCCTTCGTGGCAGCAGGTGATATGAGATTTCTGTTAGAAGAGCTGAGCCAGCAGCCTCCTCCCCCGATGCAGTGGATTGGCAGCGAGGCGTGGGTTACAGATCCACAAATGCTGCGGTTTAATTTGTGTATTGGTGCTGTGGGGGTTGCGATCCCGCGGTCTGTTATCCCTGGTTTTCATAACTTTCTACTTGACCTGTATCCAGAACAAGCGCTAAAATTCCCCCTGCTGACAGAATTCTGGGAAAGCTCATTCAGCTGTAGTCTAAAAAGCCAGACAGGTTCTTCTGCTGGTATGCCAGCTTGTGATGGCACAGAGGACCTGCGCGCTTTACAGAACCCGTACACTGACACGTCCCAGTTGCGCGTCACAAATATGGTGTACAAAGCCACATATGCTATAGCTCATGCCCTCCATAGCATTGTCTGTGACGAAAAGCAGTGTGATAAAAATATCAAAGTTAAGCACCAACAGGTAATTTTTCTTATTATGTAGTAGTGTATTTATTTATGTATTTATTTACTTACTTACTTACCTGTTTGCTTGTAAATCTTAACAAAAATCTTACAGTAATTACACAGTATATTACCTTCTGTATTGGTCTACTATGAAATACCTATTCAACCACACCATATATATATTTTTTTTATGCCAATCATGCAGGTTTTTGATCAACTCAAAAGAGTGAATTTTACTAAAAATAATTATTCTGTTTCATTTGACACCAATGGTGACCCTGTGGCCGCATATGAACTTGTGAATTGGCAGCTTCAAGGAGATGGTTCAGTTGATTTTGTGACAGTGGGTCAATATGATGCTTCCCAGCCTAAAGGCCAAGAATTCAGTCTGAGCAAAGCTATTATTTGGTATGATGGCAGTGAAAAGGTATAAAGTGTTTTTTTCTTTTCTTTTTTTTTTTTTTATTCTGTGTGGCGGTAATTATTTATGAATGTCTTGCTGTACCCCTAGAATTGATTTTGGGGATATTCTCTTTACTTACAACCATATTAACACACATATACTGTTAATTGTTGTCATACACTTCAATTAAATATATTGATTAAAATAAACCACTTTGTGTTTAAAAAAAAAAAAAACTCTCTCCTTTAGACCACATTTACAGGGATATGGCGACTGGACACTACAGTGTCTCAAAAGACCTAGAATATCTCCTAAAAGAATATTATGAACTATTCTAAAATGAAATAAAAGCAAAGAAAAATTCACCATGACACATTTTGCCTATATGTTTCAAACGTCTGGGCCATTCTGTCATTTTCAGAGCATTTTTGCTGAAAACCTTGGCTAATTTGACTCTGTTGTGTGTACCTGTTAAAGGTGCCTGTGTCTGTGTGCAGTGAAAGCTGTCCTCCAGGTACTAGGAAGGCTGTGAAAAAAGGAAGACCTGTCTGCTGTTATGACTGCATTAACTGTGCAGATGGAGAGATCAGCAATGAGACAGGTACTTTGTCTGGATAGTCTTGTAAATAAATCAAAAATGTTTCTTGGTCAAATAATATATTATTGTGTAAAATAAATAATGAAAATAGATATACATGTTATAAAAGATACATGTTATGTACTGATCTCTTGATCTTCTGAAGATTCTTTAGATTGTCACAAATGCCTGCCTGAGTATTGGCCCAATAATGAGAAGGACAAGTGTCTTCCTAAACCAGTGGAGTTTCTCTCCTGGGATGAGATCCTTGGGATTATACTGGCTGCTTTCTCTGTTGCTGGTTCTTTAGTGGCTTTGAGCATAACTTTAGTGTTCTACAAAAACAGGGCCTCTCCAATAGTAAGAGCCAACAACTCAGAGCTGAGCTTCCTATTGCTCTTCTCATTGACTCTGTGTTTTCTCTGTTCACTTACTTTTATTGGTCGGCCCACTGAGTGGTCCTGTATGTTGCGTCACACAGCATTTGGGATCACTTTTGTCCTCTGTATCTCTTGTGTTCTGGGCAAAACACTAGTGGTGTTAATGGCCTTTAAGGCTACACTACCAGGAAATAATGTCATGAAATGGTTTGGGCCTCCTCAACAGAGACTCAGTGTTTTTGTTTTCACTCTTGTACAGGTCCTTATATGTGTGCTTTGGTTAAACGTATCCCCACCTTTTCCTTTTAACAATATGCAACACTTCAAAGAAAAGATAATTCTAGAATGCAGTTTAGGATCAGCTATAGGTTTCTGGGCTGTACTGGGATATATTGGCCTCTTAGCTTTCCTTTGCTTTGTTTTAGCTTTTCTTGCCCGTAAGCTGCCTGATAACTTCAATGAGGCTAAATTCATCACATTCAGTATGCTTATATTCTGTGCTGTATGGATCACCTTTATTCCCGCTTATGTTAGCTCTCCTGGGAAATTTACTGTAGCTGTGGAGATATTTGCTATTTTAGCTTCAAGCTTTGGTCTGATTCTCTGTATTTTTGCTCCTAAGTGTTTCATTATTGTCTTCAGGCCAGAGCAGAATACCAAAAAACACTTAATGGGTAAAGTACCAACAAAAGCCCTCTGAGACACACAGCTCTCATTAGATATCTATCAAATTCAGATATCATACAATCTGATATTTTACTGTTACACCACTGGCATAATTGTTTTTACATGTTTGTGCTATATGCACAAGTAAGTTGTGCGTATTTATTTCTTTTTTTTG
>NW_015623076.1:91983-98999 GCF_001515625.1 Sinocyclocheilus rhinocerous | reverse complement strand
TTTTTTTGGGGGGGGGGGTATAATCGTGTACTTCAGTATATTCAAGACTATAAAATAAAATCTTTTTTTAATTTATTATTGCTTTTTAATATAAAAATGTGTAACGTTATATCATTCTTGTAACCACAAACATACCAAGTGTTAAATTAACATGCAATATCAATAAATAAATAACATTTCATGTGGATGAAAATTTCATCCACACATGTGATACAGTTGTGCCGTACATACTTATATAATATGCTGTAAAAATGGAAAAGCAAACAAAGAAAAAAAAAATTAATGAAAGTTGGAAAAAAAAATGTCTTGATAATAACACATTAAAAAGACACTAATTTATCTCAACATAAGATCTCACAATATATTATCACATTCCCAAGTTAATTAGGCATGGCATAATATGACATTCTTATTATACAGTAACAAAATACACACTGAGAAACAAGATCAATGCTATGAAAATGAAAAACTTAACTTGGTTAAGTTGTTTTGTAATCAGTGTTCTAAACTTCCTTTTTGCTAAACATACTTTATGAATTCACTGCCAGAATTTTTCGTTTGCACTTTTGCACAAATTTAAGTTTACGCTTTAAAAGTTTATGTTCACCATTCTGACACAACCCTCATTTGGATCAACAGCTCCTTATGTTCAGTGGTACTTTTATACTATAGATTAATATGCATATATACATATCTATGGTCTCATATGATTATTTATTTATTGAGCAGCACAGAGCATCATTGTCATCATCCTCCTCCTCCTCAATAGGACACTCAAGGCAGCTTAATCTAATTAAGATATTAAAATAGATGCAAGTTTCAATCTTGTAAAATATGGAACAGTTCTATCTTCATTTAGATTACTAGTGGTTTGTATGTCACTTATTGTTATTTGCATGTCTGCAATGCACTGAAATTATTTTATGAAATGTTATATTACAACATGTAGTTTGATTAAGTACTTTGATTTTATACCTAAACATATGTAATATATTCAAGGATGTTACATTTAATTCTGGCAAAGATCTCAGACTTATTTTTATTTTGCAGCATGGCTGAAATGTTAGTACACATGCTGCATTAGCAGTGGTACATAATATCCATAAAAATTTAAACCAGTCACTGGGTAAAACCAGTACAAGGCAGAGTCAGGGGCAGTGCTCGGGCCAGTGACAAACAGTGGATCAAAAGATCGCCAAGTTTCTGTTCTCAGTCATGACTAAACAATGACACTTCCTGTTTGTGATACAAGATTTTCACATTTATACAATATTGTTCTACATTTATTCCATTACTAATTTTTATTTAAATATCTCATTCACAGGATTTTTTTTGCATGGTTCAAAGGGATGTCTACCCAGTTGTTAAAGACCAGCAAAGTCCAACAAAGTTTGGAAACCATTTGCGTTGTCAGTGCTTCTTTAAAACAAAAATTCAGACATGACTCCATCTGCTGAGGAGCTGACTGCAGCTGGCTTGGGAGATAATATCTTTATTTGTAATAACAATTCATTGTAATTTTGAGTTAAATATGGATTTTAGCTTGTTTAGTGACACATACCCAAAAATGAAGTCAGCATCTGGAGCAGAGGTCACTAAACTTGGTCCTGGAGGGCCGGTGTCCTGCAGAGTTTAGCTCCAACCCTAATCAAACACATAAACTACATCAAGGTCTTGCTAGATATACTTGAAACCTTCAGGCAGGTATGTTGAGGCAAGTTGGAGCTAAACTCTGCAGGACACTGGCCCTGCAGGACCGAGTCTGACCCCTGATCTGGAGGATGGCTTCTCTACAAAAGCATCTGGTTTGATCTGAACAACAATGCCAGTTCTCTTAAGTCTAGTACAACTATTCCCAGAGAATCACACAATGCAAACAGATCAGACATTCTTCAGAATATATTATTTAGCTTTTGAATATCAAAAAGTCAGGTTTTTTAAACTACAGTATCAGCCAAAACCATTACTACTGGCTAATATCAGTTTATTAGTGTTATCATCAGTCAGTTTTTTATTTATTTATTATTATAATTTTTTTGCTTATTTAAACTGCTTATTTTGTGTATGGGAAAGTATATTTAAAAATATGCCAATGCAGCAGATTCTTACCATGTATGTAAGGTAATACAATACTCTAAAATGTGACACTCTCAGACTCAGAACCAGAAGTAAAATCAGTTCTGTCATGACAACCCTTGGAGGGACTGGCATGGTAATGTACACGACAATGTTAATATATTTGGTATTGGCGGAATAGATCTGCTACGCTGCTGCTGCGCCAGAGCAAGTACCGAGACTTGCTACTGCCAATACATCCACAACATGCTGCTGTGAGCATGTAAGAAATATTGCTGCTGCACATACTGTATAACATATGAATAAAGGCCTTTTCACACTAAACGCGAAAATCGGCACGAATGTTCGGCGCGATGACGCTTTTCAAAACAATAGATCCCTAATGGGGCTATTCACACCAAGCGTGATCATTCGCGGCGCGAAATAGCGAAGATTTTTTTTCCATCCTGTGTGTCGATTTTTCCCCGTCACTCCGCGACAAAATGGGCCATTCAATTAGATGTCAGCTTAGGTCACGTGCTCAGAACTGCTGCTGTTTCTCAAATGGTTGAGAATGGTGGCGCTGTTTCCAAAACCCATGTTGAAGAAGAGTATTCTGAGAGAGAAGAGATCTGAGTTCTTGTTATTGTTGGTATTTAAGAACAGATTTATTCTCACATGTTATTTATACAGAATAACATTTCTATTAATTCTCCACTGAATTATGTGGTCTGAAGATCACGGTCCGTTTTATTCCACGAGTGTTATGCGTTCACTCTAGACCTGTGAATCATGTAATCATATCTCTTGCCCTTCCTTATATAAAAAAATAGAGAAACATTTTTCTAAACATGAAATATGAAAGCAAATAGACATATGATTATGACGATATTTTCTGTATATGTTTCTATGCAGCTCATGGTATTTTTGTAACAATAAAGGATGTTTATGACAAATGAGCAGATAGCGTTCAGTCCATTATAGCATACAAAGAGTGCATGGCTGCCTATTATAGAATCAAAATCCATTTTAGATCACAATCAGAAGTTATTACAAGCACTCGATGATGGTTTTAAGTGGGGGATGAGCAAAAGCATTAATAATTACATACATTTTGAAAGGTAGCTTGATGCTAATTGTACCTCTAATTATATTTTCAGATGTATTCTTACAAGCATTATATTATAGTTTGTGTTTCTGATGAAGAACCAAAAGTTATTTATCTCAATTTAATGCTGTTTATTGAGCAGCGGACGATGTAAAAGCCATATATGAGATACATAGGCTACATGAGGAAAAATGCATTGTTGGTCGGCGCCACCTAGTGTGCAAGTGTGCAGGTGTGAATTAGCAGAAGGCGATCAATCATTTCACGCTTGGTATGAAAGCACCATTCGTAGGCACTTTCATACCAAACAGACCGAGGGGGACCCCCTAACAGCCACCACCCCACCACCAACCCGGAACGCGCAATCGAAAATCGCGTCAGCTAAGGACGGCCCTGGCGCTCAGTGTGAAACAGCCTTAACCCCCAATAAAGCAGGAGACACAGAAATGAACAATACAAGCCAATGCACATGCACATGCATGTTGCTGAGTATAAGGATATGACTGCTGCATCAGTGCACATGCATGTGCCCACACGCATGAAGATTAACAGACAGGAATAGAAAAAGACACCCCCCACAAAGCAGATATACCGCCAAGACATAGGTGCTGCTTCTGTTCTTAAGAGCCATGTGAACCTGGGCTACATTTTGGCATTTTACAATAGTTATGTGGATATTTTGGATGAAAGTAACTCAAAAGTAACTCAAAAGTAGTGTAATGCATTACAATTCAGAGACAGTAATATTGTAATGTAACTAATTACTTTAAGCTCTTTATTCCAAAGATACTACAAGCTAGTCAGTGTATTCAGTAGGTGTAATGTATTGTAAGTTGCTTCAGAGGTATTGCAAGTATTACATAAAACAATAATAAAACAGTGCACTGACATAAAAAAAGGAAATTTACTTTTGGTACTTAAGTACTTTTAAAAGCAAATACTTCTGTACTTTTACTTAAGTAAAAATATGTCTTTACAACTTTTACTTGTAATGGAGTAATATTTGAACAGCAGTATCTGTACTTTCACTTAAGCAATGGAGTTGTGTACTTTGTTCGCCTCTGTATATATACTTGTCACAAATGCCAACCTGAGTATTGGCCCAATAATGAGAAGGACAAGTGTCTTCCTAAACCAGTGGAGTTTCTATCCTGGGATGAGATCCTTGGGATTATACTGGCTGCTTTCTCTGTTGCTGGCTCTTTAGTGGCTTTGAGCATAACTTTAGTGTTCTACAGAAATAGGGCCTCTCCGATAGTAAAAGCCAACAACTCAGAGCTGAGCTTCCTGCTTCTCTTCTCATTGTCTCTGTGTTTCCTCTGTTCACTTACTTTTATTGGTCGGCCCACTGAGTGGTCCTGTATGTTGCGTCACACAGCATTTGGGATCACTTTTGTCCTCTGTATCTCCTGTGTTCTGGGCAAAACAATAGTAGTGCTAATTGCCTTCAAAGCTACACTTCCAGGAAGTAATGTCATGAAATAGTATGGGCCTCCTCAACAGAGACTCTGTTTTGGGTTTCACTCTTGTACAGGTACTTATATTTATATAAAAATATAAATATAAAATATATATTTTTTTATATTTTAAGTATAAAATATCTCCACCTTTTCCATATAACAATATGCATCAGTACAAAGAAAAGATCATTCTAGAATGCAGTTTAGGATCAGCTATAGGATTCTGGGCTGTACTGGGTTATATTGGCCTCCTAGCTTTCCTTTGATATGTTTTAGCTTTTTTTGCCCTGATAACTTCAATGAGGCTAAGTTCATCACATTCAATATGCTCATGTTCTGTGCTGTATGGATCACATTTATTCCGTCTTATGTTAGCTCTCCAGGAAAATGTACTGTAGCTGTGGAGATATTTGCTATTTTAGCTTCAAGCTTTGGTCTGATTCTCTGTATTTTTGCTCCTAAGTGTTTCATTATTGTTTTTAGACCAGAGCAGAATACCAAAAATATTTAATGGGTAAAGTACCGTCAAAAGCCCTCTGAGATGCACGCAATTGGCAACTGCTTAATATTAGATATCAGTCATTCTTTAATGTTAATGTACCAGTTTTCAAACCACTGATGTAACTATTTTACATATTGGTGCTATATGTATTAAGAAAAATATCCATATTTACAACTTTATAAACCTTAATCTCTAACTTCCGCTAACTGTCGTATGCGCGCGTTCACGAGAGAGTGGCGTCCAGCGGATGACGTAGGCGTAGCATAAACTCCGGTGAGAATATGCTAGGCTCGCGAGAAACAAGTTCTGTTTACAGCAAAGGAAAACCAGTGTCCTCTTGGCTTATACTGAAATCCTCTGACATTTTTCTTTACAAATCCTCGTTTTGTACTACTAATTCGTGACCGGTGTTTTGTATTGCTCTCTCCTCTGTGCTTCCACGTTCGTCACTTCCGCGTTCATCACCACGTTTGCAGGGCCGGATTTACCTTTTTTCGTGACATAGGCAAAACAAATTTTTGGGCCCCCCTTCCCTATTAATATAATAGGCCTAATATTACCACCACCCAAGCAAACAAAAATACAGTTATTAATGCAGTCTAACACAGTTATTAGAGAGAGGGAGAGAGAGAGATTAAGTGCGTGTGAATACCTGCGTCTGTGCATCTCTCAGCAGTGTTCAGCAGCAGCGTCTAGCGAATCTTTAAGTTGAACTGCTTCAAGAACCTCGTTACTGAGAAATGTCATGTAGCTTTTCAGCTGCGAAACTATTTTATTAATACATTCGCGGGGCAGTGCTGACAACAAGTTTCTGTCCGAGTCTCCGTGTGTGTGCGTGAGTGTGTGTCTGTAACTACTGTGTCTGTGTGCGTCTGTGGGAGAGAACGGGAGAAGGAAAGCATGTTTTCTGTACATAAAAAATGTGGAAGACATGGAAATAGTTTGTCATTTTTACCCTATTGTTTGTTATATATTTGCTCAATGTCTTCTGGTGTTTTGGTTCTTTTACTGTTGTAGATATCCCATAGTATAACAAAAATCTCTTTATTGTGTTTTTATGATGTTTTTTATTATAACTCTGATTGTATTCATCTGAAAGAAGAATGTCATACACACCTAGGATGGCTTGAAGGTAAGTAAATCATGGGGTAATGTTCATTTTTGGGTGAACTATCCCTTTAATGCTTATTGGTCCAGATAAATGTGATGTTGCGTTCTCTTCTAAAATATTGTTTTTGGTTACACTTTATTTCGATAGTCCACTTTAGACATTCTACTAACTATAAGTAACTTTGTAACTACATGTCAACTACATGTCAACTAATTCTCATTAATCTGCATCTACATAACTCTCAGAGTAGACT
Organism: Sinocyclocheilus rhinocerous; assembly: GCF_001515625.1. NCBI lineage: Eukaryota > Metazoa > Chordata > Actinopteri > Cypriniformes > Cyprinidae > Sinocyclocheilus > Sinocyclocheilus rhinocerous. Next base: position 92,510 of record NW_015623076.1, on the reverse strand, counting down.
GTTAGGGTAGGTTTAGGGTTAGTAGAATAAGTTGACAAAGAAAGTGTTAGAAGATAATAAGCAGACAGTTTACTAATACTCTACTAACTGCTAGTTGACATGTAGTTGCAAAGTTACTTACTGTTAATAGAATGTCTAAAGTGGACTATCGAAATAAAGTGTAACCCAAAATTCACCCCCCTCAGAGTTGTCATGAAGGGCAAAATGAGCTATATGGACCAAAATCATTTTTTGAACCAGGTTTAAAAAAAATATATATATATATTTTTTTCTTATAAAAATGTGTGTCCATAAATCTCGCATCAACTCAGTTACCGTACCATACTTTGCCTTTAAATTAGTGGAATTATCAACTTTGTAAATACAGGAAATTATGTCACTTTCCCTCACTGTTAAGATCTGAAGCACTGAAAAGTCTGTGCTCTCTCTAAGAAAATTTTAATCTAAAAAGTTCTTACACCAAGAGTTATTTTATAAAGTGTCAAATCTGTTACCACAATATCAAAAGGAAAACAGATTTTTTCATT
>NW_015623076.1:75125-91958 GCF_001515625.1 Sinocyclocheilus rhinocerous | reverse complement strand
CTGTGTGAGATATGTGATTGTTGTCATATTTCTATAAAAATCTAAAATACATGTTTGTATTAAAGTGAAAATGGATGATAAATACACCTTTCGTATGGAATTAAATAGCAAGCACTTTGAGTGTCTTGTTCATCATATTTATGTTCATATAAAAGCAACAGAACTGCAATTATATCATGTTTATTAGCAACACAGCACATGAGTGAGAATAATGCGATATCCGCCTTTGATCTAGTAGCTATCTGTTCTACTTCGGGAGGTCAGAACTGTCCGTCTTGACTGCGCATTTTAAATCATGATTTCAGTAGTGCCATGTGCTCTTAGTATTTATGCTAGCAAGTGGGAGCTCCGCCGCCTCAGAGGGAACATCAGCGGACTCCGTCACTTCGGGAAGGCCTGAAGCCGGCAGACAAAGCCTCTGACGCCCTTTGAATCGCTGCTTCGGGAAAACTGTGAGCGGGCTCCGCAGCTAAGCCAGGTTAATGTAGTCCTCCAGCGACTCCTCGGGAGCCCAGTATGGCATCAGGGACTTGAAGGGCTCGGCCAGGCCTCCCCAGAAGATGACCATGAGGCAGGTCTTCTCTGTCGCTGACCGATGAGCCACTCCATAGAAGTTCCTGGCGTACTCCTCAATACTCTGGTCTCCCTGACGGATGTTGAAGAGTTTCCCTGCTGAACCCATGTTAGCTGGCTTATTCTGTCACGGTGCGGTAAGGGGCACCGTGGAAAAACAGGGTCTGGGTCCAAATACAGGTACGACTTCTCTTTAATAAACAAAAAGGTCAACAAGGCAAAACAAAACAAGTCCAGGAACGGGATACATTAGATGGCAACACGTGTGCATGTATCCAAAATATTAAACAGCAACTACAAATAATAAGCCAGGCAGAGTGGTGAGTGAGAGGAGAATATATAGTCTGTGACAATGGGGAACAGCTGAGGTTGTAATGAGTGACAGGTGAGTGGAGTTTGGGGAATGGAAACCGGGAGGACGGCGACCTCTGGTGGTGAGAGGAAGAAATGCAGGGCCCGGACTCATGATAAACTTATGATCTAGTTTGATGTTACCAAATGATATATTTATAAAAAATATGCTATATTAATTATTATTATCATTTATGGTTGCATGTATAGCAGAATGCTTTATAGTCATGTTGTTGTGTCACTGAAACATATTAAATATCTTAATACAATCAGATAAAACGCTTGTAAAATAAGTAATTCAATCAGGTAGAAGCAAATATAAATTTAAAACATGCCTTCCATCATAATCAAAATTTCTCTTGAGACTGGCAGGGGGTGGGATGACTTTAAAGAAGGTCCTGTTTTGGGTGTTTTAATAAATTCATGATTCACTTCAGACACATTCTCTCATCATGATTGACTGATATGAAATAATAACCACACCCTCTTACATTTTTTTTTCCATTCATTTTCACAACAGTAGTTGCTGGTGGGTATATAAAACAAGGTGTAATGCTCACCTCCTATTTGTGGTTGCTTGCCCAGCAAGAGACATGCATATTTTATTGACAACGGCACTACTGTGTATTGCCAGGCTTTGTCCTGTTGTGTGTGGGATTAATTTAGGCACCTGCATCCTCCAAGCTGACCCTCAGCCCCCTGCACTTTTCAAGGATGGAGACTTTGTCATTGGAGGGGCTTTCACCATTCATTACTATCTGAAGACAGAGAAGCACATCTACATTAGACGGCCACGATCACTTGAGTGCAGTGGCAGGTTAGAACTTGATATAAAATTGAATACAATTCTAAACAGAGCAGTCTTGAATGGATTAAAGTGATTGTGTTAAAAATGTGTGTGTGTATGAAGAGTTCAGATGCAAAAGCCTCTAAGTGCCGATTGAAATTTTTTTTCTCTATGTTTATATTCAGTTATTTCACTTTAACGGCAATGAAAAGAACCTATTTATTGCCAAAGTGAAATTCTGAACCTACACATAGGAGCCTGATAAAAAGGAGCTCAGTTTACACACACACACACACACATATATATATATATATATATATATAATGATTTGAATTATTATACCTAATAGTTTTTTCGTGTGTGCTTCAACAGCATGGACTTCAGGGAGCTGCGCTTTGCTCGTGCCTTGCAGTTCGCCATCCAAGAGATAAACAACAGCTCTGATCTTTTACCAGGCATAACATTAGGGTACCATATATATGACTCTTGTGGCTCTGTGCCAATGGCAGTCAAAGTAGCATTACAGCTTGCCAACGGACTAGATCTCATTTTTAACGACACTGATTCCTGTGCAAAATCGGCTGCAGTTCCCGCACTTGTCGGAGAATCTGGTTCCACACCGTCTATAAGCACTTCAAGATTTTTCGGTCCCTTTGGAATTCCACAGGTGTTTGCTCAGAATAAATGTATTTTAGTCTTCTAAGATATTTACAGAACTAATAAATAAATAATAAAAATGTTGGCGCTGTGTCAGAAATGCCTAGTAAGTGTAACAATCGTTGTAAATTTGCCATAACAGCTGGAAAATATTTGAAACCCGTTGTCAAAGCAAACATCTGTAAACATTTGTAATGCGTATTATTGGAGTAGTCTGACTCTTGAAAATTTTAAAGTCGTTATATGTTCGGAAATAAATACATTTTCCCCCATTGTGCACTACAGGTGAGTCATTACGCAACGTGCGCGTGTCTCAGTGACAAGCGGCAGTATCCTACTTTTTTCAGGACCATCCCCAGTGATCACCATCAAGCGGCAGCACTGGCACGGATGGTCAAGCACTTCGGATGGACGTGGATCGGAGCAGTGCGCAGTGATTCAGTGAGCAGTGCGCAGTGATTCAGACTATGGGAACAATGGCATGGCATCATTCCTGAAAGCTGCGGAGCAGGAGGGAATCTGTGTGGAGTATTCTGAGGCCTATTACAGGACCCAGCCACGCAGCAAACTGAAAAGAGTGGCTGAAGTCATTCGCAGATCAACGGCTCGTGTAATTGTTGCCTTCCTGGCCTCAGGTGATATGAGACTTCTTTTAGAAGAGCTGAGCCAGCAGCCTCCTCCCCCGATGCAGTGGATTGGCAGTGAGTCGTGGGTTACAGACCCAGAAATGCTTCGGTATAATTTGTGTATCGGTGTAGTGGGTTTTGCAATCCCGCGATCTGTTATCCCGGGTCTTCGTGAATTTTTACTTGACCTGTCTCCAGAACAAGCGCTAAAATTTCCCCTGCTGACAGAATTCTGGGAAAGCTCGTTCAGCTGTAGTCTAAAAAGGCAGACAGGTTCTTCTGCTGGTATGCCAGCTTGTGATGGCACAGAGGACCTGCGCGCTTTACAGAACCCGTACACTGACACGTCCCAGTTGCGCGTCACAAATATGGTGTACAAAGCCACATATGCTATAGCTCATGCCCTCCATAGCATTGTCTGTAAGGAAAATCGATGTGACAAAAGCATCATAGTTGATCCCCATAAGGTACGTTTTCTCATCGTGGAATAAATTTTAAATGTAAATGTGAAACAATAGAGATTTTAAAATGCATCAATGTAATGGAATATAACTTCTGCGTTGTCCTACTATAAACTATTTATACAGTCACACCCACTATTTGGGTACTAATTATTCAGCAAATTGTAATCACAGCACAGTTTGAATTTTTAATGTTCATCATGCAGGTTTTTGATCAACTCAAACGGGTGAACTTTACTAAAAATAATTATTCCGTTTCATTTGACACCAATGGAGACCCTGTGGCCACATATGAACTTGTGAACTGGCAACTTCAAGGAAACAGTTCAGTTGATTTTGTGACAGTGGGTCAATATGATGCATCCAAGCCTAAAGGCCAAGAATTTAGTCTGAGCAGAGCTATCATTTGGTATGATGGCAGTGAAAAGGTAAAGTGTGTTCTGGCGAGTGTATTACAGTTCCCCTGAAAATGTTTTTTAAGGGACATTTAAAAAATGTTATGTCCTCTTAACCATATAAAAATACAATGTCTATCATTGAACCAGTTAATTGGAATAAATCACTGTGCAAGTACTGAACATAAATAACTAGACAATCTTGAGTTGGTTGGTTATGTATGCATGTATTTTTTGTAATGTTTTAACATTGCATAACAACAAATACCAGAAAAAATACCAAATACCAGGTTAATTTCTGATTCTGATTCTGTGTGTACCTGTTACCTGCAGGTGCCTGTGTCTGTGTGCAGCGAGAGCTGTCTTCCAGGTATGAGGAAGGCTGTGAAAAAAGGAAGACCTGTCTGCTGTTATGACTGCATTAACTGTGCAGAAGGAGAAATCAGCAATGAGACAGGTACTTTGATTGGGTTTATGCTGCTGGATAAATCACACATATGTCTGGGCCAATCACATAGGAGACTTCATGATACAGAAAAAAGGAAAATATTTAATATCTAATCTTAGAAATTTACTTTGCATTTACACTGGTCATCCTTTTCAAAAGTGTAGTGTATTTGCTTCTTGAGGATTTGTGTATGTTTGCACCTTTTGTAATATTTATGTACGAGTCCCTCAATTGTCTTGCGTGTGGAAAGATGGATTTCACAATCAAAAACCAAAGAATGTGCAGGACCTGGAGTATTATTTCTGAAGAACAGTGGCCAGTTTAACTGCTCAGGACAAACAAGAGGCTCAGGAACAGCTATCACAAAACACAAAAACAGTCATTGATCATCTAGGTAGTAATACACAGTTTTAAGACTCAAGGCTATGTAAACTTTTGAACCGGTTTGTTTATTTTTTCTTTTGTTTTGTGCACTTTATATAAACATCTGCTATATTAAATAATGTAGCTTTTCAGGGCAGTACTAAATTAAACAAACAAATAAATAAATAACACCAGTTTTTATTTTTTTAACCATTAACATTTTGCAGTTTCTGAGATGTGTATGTAGACTTATCACCAAACAGCATATTAATGTATTTTTGATGCATTACTAAAAATAAACAGACATCCGCACCATATCATACACCTTTCTTTTTCTCTTTCTTAAAACAGTAGTTTGATCAGATGCATGTCTCCATTTTGTTCCTGTGGTTCATGAATGGCTGTTAAGCACTGATTGTTTTCATCTTCTAGATTCTTTAGATTGTCACAAATGCCTACCTGAGTATTGGCCCAATAATGAGAAGGACAAGTGTCTTCCTAAACCAGTGGAGTTTCTCTCATGGGATGAGATCCTTGGGATTATACTGGCTGCTTTCTCTATTGCTGGCTCTTTATTGGCTTTGAGCATAACTTTAGTGTTCTACAAAAACAGGACCTCTCCGATAGTAAGAGCCAACAACTCAGAACTAAGCTTCCTGCTTCTACTCTCGTTAACTCTGTGTTTTCTCTGTTCACTTACTTTTATTGGTCGGCCCACTGAGTGGTCCTGTATGTTGCGTCACACAGCATTTGGGATAATTTTTGTCCTCTGTATCTCCTGTGTTCTAGGGAAAACAATAGTGGTGTTAATGGCCTTCAAGGCTACACTTCCAGGAAGTAATGTCATGAAATGGTTTGGGCCTCCTCAACAGAGACTCAGTGTTTTGGGCTTCACTCTTGTACAGGTCCTTATATGTGTGCTTTGGTTAACAATATCCCCTCCTTTTCCTTACAACAATATGCAACACTACAAAGAAAAGATTATTCTAGAATGCAATTTAGGATCAGCTATAGGTTTCTGGGCTGTACTGGGTTATATTGGACTGCTAGCTTTCCTTTGTTTTGTTTTAGCTTTTCTTGCCCGAAAGCTGCCTGATAACTTCAATGAGGCTAAATTCATCACATTCAGTATGCTCATATTCTGTGCTGTATGGATCACCTTTATTCCAGCTTATGTCAGCTCTCCAGGAAAATTTACTGTAGCTGTGGAGATTTTTGCTATCTTAGCATCAAGCTTTGGTCTGGTTCTCTGTATTTTTGCTCCAAAGTGTTTCATTATTGTATTTAGGCCAGAGCAGAATACCAAAAAACACCTAATGGGTAAAGTACCATCAAAAGCCCTCTGAGTCACACAACAAACGAACTTCAGAGGTGCACACAGTAATTAACATTGAACATTATATATTCACATTATGGATGGCGCTGGACCTTAAAGCATCATGTGTTTATTTATTTATTTTTATTAATGTTTGTGCTGTACCTGCAAAAAAAAAAAATATATATATATATATATATATATATATATATATATACCGAAGCTGCCGTATTTGTTGTTTATTAAATATTATTGTTTAAAATAATAGTACTAGTACTTTTTAATAATAGTGTTTAATATTGAGAAATGGTGTGTGTTTGTGATAGTGATTTTAGTTTCATTGTTCCGCCATTAGATGGCGACAAGAGACTGTTTTTACGAGTCAGCAGTAAGGACTTTTATGTTGAAAAAAACTCAGACGGAAGTTATTTTTACTTTTAACAACAGCTTGTAAGATGCAACCAACAATGCACTGAGCAGCGTTGTCAATGGAAATCACCCTTAACAGATGAAAGAATAGTGCGACAAAGAGCCTGTCGCTTTCCTCAGTGGACATTCAAACTAATGTTTTATTGTGAATATGAGATTATGCTGAAGAATGAATGCTGTATCAGATGCAGGTAATCACACTCACTGAGTTAATCACTCTCATAATACTCTACTTCACATAATACACTGCTTTTAATACAGTAATACAATAAGCTTTTAAAGAAGCAACTCATATTCCTTCGTTACTAGTTCTAAAGTGACGTTTTCAAATTAGTAATGGAGGCTTGGGCTCAGCTGTTAAACTGTCAACTTTAGATTTGAATCCGTGGCGGAAGGAAGTAGTTCTGCACAAAAGAGGGCTGTTAAAGACACTCATTGTTGTTTCTAATTTATTTATACATTCGTGCCATCAAACTGTTGTATAAACGCAATGTCACACTCGTAGACATGAAATATGGCTGTATATCCGCATGCTTTGTTTACCTACGGCACTTGGTCTGCAGCCTTGTGCCCATGGCCGAATCACAGCTGTGCCGATATATAGCCGTATCTCACGTCTACTCATGTGATATTGCTCATTTATATACATATATATATATATATGTATATGTGTGTGTGTGTGTGTGTGTATATATACACACACACGCAAACACACACATACATTCTGTAAATTCTGCAAATTCTGTTTTCAATTCTGTTTGCATGTATGTCAACTTGGATATTTGGGCAATAAAAGGCTTTTTAATTATTTATGTCAACATGGTTATCAAGTGTTAATTATGGTTACACACAACAATAAAATACAGAAATTTTACCAAAATTAATTTGGTAAGTAGTTGTAGTGGCGCCTATATATTTACAAACAATATAACAATCATAATCAAACAATATGATGAACAGGAATGAAATATTGACCACATAGACAGGGTCACTGTCATGAAAGTTAATAACATTTCATTTTGACATTTTTCCAGTCATTCTCTTCTTAGTATTTAAATCAGGCCTTAACAGAATTACATAACATTTGGGTACAAAAATACAAAACAGAAGTCCAAAAGTGGAAGCAAGAATGGCAAATATCTCAACAGCCACTGTGTATTTCCCTGGTGAGCTGTTGTATGCTGGTATAAATGAGATCCACACAGCAAAAAATATAAGCATACTAAATGTAATGAGCTTAGCTTCATTAAATGTATCTGGAAGTTTCCTTCCAAGGAAGGCAAGGGCGAAACACATACAAGAGAGTAATCCAATATAGCCCAGCACCAGGTAAAATCCTAGCGGCCACACATCTTTACATTCTAGTACAATCTTACCACCCTGATATGACGTGTTTTTGTAGGGGTAAGGAGGTGCTAGTGCCAGCCAGCAAGCACACAAGATAACTTGGCCTGTCGTGCAGCAGAAGATGAAAACCCTTTGCTGTGGAGGGCCAAATAGCTTTAGAGAAATGGAACCAGGCATAGTGGAATGAAAGGCCAAAAGCACAACAATGGTCTTGACCAGTATGCATGAGATACATAGAACAAAGCTGATCCCAAATGCAGCTTGTCGGGCACGGCATGTCCATGGTGAGGGCCGGCCCACAAACACCAGTGAGCAAAGGAAACAAAGTTTGAGAGACAACAGCAGTAGAAAACTCATCTCAGAGTTGTTGGCCTTAACTATGGGTGTGCTTCTGAAAAGGAAGAAAATCACTGTGATAACAGTTGCCACAGCGACTCCAAAGAGAGACAAAGATATGAGAATGATTCCCATGATTTCATGGTATGAGAGGAACTCCTCTATACCAGCAACACAAGAAATCCTTTCGTTGTTTGGCCAGTAGTACTGGGGACACTTGATACACTCAGTAGCACCTAGTAGACAGAAACAGACACTTTGGGTCAACCAAATTTCCAAAATGTATACAATATTATTACACAACTCTCTGGAAAAATCTATTTTGGAATACTTGATTTTTTTATTCAGAACATTGATCGTGGCATTCAGCAGTCAAATGTTTCCTAAAATTCACAGTCATCCATAATTCTGTACTGGTTAGATGGGTCATAACGGGTCAGGTGGGTCACAACTCAAACCTCCATTACTTTATTATTACATTGCTGTCTTGTTCCATATTATGGTGACCGGGAGGGGACATTAGTTCACTTGGTTCACTTATGGCGCTTTTCCACTGCGTGGTACGACTCGGCTCGGCACGGCTCAGTACAGCATGGCACGGCTCGGCTCGGTTTGCGTTTCCACTGCAGTTCAGTACCGCTTTAGAGTGGTAAGATTCTAGAATAGATTATTCACATGTCGTTATAGTTGCGCCACCTCTATTGCCGTGACTCCTGAAAAACCTTTTCATTTCGCGTCGCCCCATCAAGCTCTCGCTGGATCCGCTCCTCTGCTATCAACGAGAGGAACATCTGTACTTCCTCAACAGACAACGACAGTTACTGTCCCCAGTGGAAACCCCCCCAAAAGTGAATCGTACCGAGCCGTACCGTGCCGTATCATGCAGTGGAAAAGCGCCATTAGTTTTGATGTGGCCACGACTTAACTCGTGGCAATGTGATAATATGTCATGGTCACAATATCATTTTGTAAAGGTAACAATCCTCATGTTGTGGCCATGAGATGTGAATTTGTGGTCTCAAGATCCTATGCTGAAGGAACAACATCCATTTCTCATGGCCACGACTTCTTATGTTGAGGGAACGCCATGTTTTTCTTGTGGCCACAAGTTTAATTTGTAAACAAACATATGTTGTCAAACTGATGAAGATGTTTTCTTAATTTGCTGATGCATTTTCTGTTTGCATGTGTTTTCTTAAGCTGCAGCGCATTGAGCTCTCTAGGCCACCGTACTCAATGCTAGATCAATTGTCATTTTTTTAAAACCTTATAATTTTACTTTTTTCTTAGCAGAAGTTCTAAGCTAATTCCATTCATCCATTCTCCAAACCACTTGTCCTATGGTCACAGGGCTTTAAGCTAATATACAGTTAGAATTATACACTCATTTATACTCAAATCAATATTTTAAGTCAATATATTCATTTATTTGGTGAGTATACATGTAATAAGTGAGATACTGGACAGGAAGCCGGTCATTATCACAAAATAAAACCATCCATATCGGTGTCCTGATCAGTTTATTTGGTGATAATGTGTAGCTCCTGATGATAGATAGATAGACAGATAGATAGATAGATAGATAGATAGATACCTGAGATATTGCTAATTTCCCCTTCAGCACAGGGCAAACAATCAAAGCAGCAGACAGGCTGTCCTGGTCGAGTGGTCTGCCGTGATCCAGGGGGGCAAGGAGGGGTGCATAAGGAAACTGGAACCTACATAGAAAACATTATAAAATCAGGAGACTAATAGCTAGGAGCTTCACAACTGTTTGCCATTCAAGCACAGGCTCACCTCAGTGTGTCCCCCTGCCCACTGAATTAACCCCTCATCTATCTTAAGCGGCTGTCCATGTGGGGCAGATCCATCATAGGTGCCCACCATCTGAAACCGGATTGTACCTCTGTCATTTTTCTGCCAGTTTATAATGTCATAGAGGGGCACAGGCTCTCCATTGTTGTCAAAATACACCTTCTCATTGAACTGGTTTGTAAAATGTACTTTCTTCAGGTAGTGAAGGAGCTATTAGTTAAGGCAAGCAATAAATACATAAATAAATAATTTAAAAAAATAAATAAATAATAATAATAATAATAATAATTTTTACACATTTTATAACACACACAAACACACACATGTATATATATATATATATATATATATATATACACGCACACACATGAATATTACCTGCCACGGAGAGAACTTTGATTCAGTCTTACAGATGTGATCTGAGCTTTGTTCCTTAGAACCACATTGTAACAGTTGGTGTAGAGCATGAGCAATAGCATACACTGCTTTATAGACATTGTATGAAATTCTCACCCTTGATACATCAGTATAGCTATTTTCAGTCTCCATTAGATCCTCTGAACCAGTACAGAGTGATGACAACTCAGAATCACCACCATCCTTATAACCTAGCCTGCATCCAAACAGTTCCTCCCAAAACATGTTGGTGAAAACAGATTCAGGTCTAGGTGAGGGTGTAACCCTGAGGAGAAACTCAGCCAAGCCTGGAATAGTGATGCCCCTAAAGGCAAATCCCACTGTTCCAGCCAAGACAGGGTGAAGCTCAGGGATAGTTAGAAGTTTGGCTGTCACCCAAGCTTCACTGGCCACCCATTGCCTACTTGTTAGATTCCTATGAGCTGCTTCAACCAAGAGTTCCAGCAGCTGTCCTTCAGTGGCAAATGCTATAATCACTTGTGCAGTGGAACCCTCCAGGCTATTAAGAATTGCATGTATTTGTGCCTGGGAAGGTGCTTTGGGTATAGTGTGGTGAAAGGCTATACAGCCACCAAGTCTTTCAAGCTGCTCGGTAAAGGCCTGGATGCCATAGTGACTGTAGTCGTCATCTGTGCCCACTGTACCCACCCAGCGCCAGCCAAAGTGGGAAACCAACTGGACCAGTCCCTGCACCTGAAATACATCACTGGGCACAGTACGCAGGAAAGAAGGGTATTCCTTCTTATCTGTGAGACAGGTGCAGGTTGCAAAGTAGCTTATCTTGAACGACAAGACAGACAAATAGAAAAAAAAGAGATTAAGGGAGATGTGAAAGCATGGATTTGTCTTGATTGTTTTTGGCAGAAGTTTTTTTTTTCTTCTCCTCTGTCTCTCTCTAAAAATTGACCAATAAAGAACATTAGAACAGTGTACAGAAAGATGTCTTTTGCTGCACTGATCAGGTTATAGATGCTGATCTTTTTTTTTTCCTCTCTCTCTCCCTAAGATGTTTCCCTTTTTTGGTGCTAAAAACAAGTATGTACAACCTGGGCAAATGAAAACATATTTGTGGCATTAGCTAATTCGCTGCAACATACATAATCAATAGTATGCACTAGAATCAGGAGAATAAATAGTACTAAAAACCCAGAGGATAGCTTATGAGTAACCTATTATAGAGATGATGCATTCAAAAGAAAAGCTAAAGCGCCTGTTGAATTTTTTTTTTTTTTCATGATCATTAATAAAACATAATCTGGCTACTAATGTTATTTATTCAATAATATGTAACAACAGACAATTTAGTTTATAGCACTGGTCATTTCTGATTTGTTTTTATGAGCATTAAAGGTTTCAATAAATGCAGGTTCTTGGAAGACACAACATGAAAATCAGTGTTAAAATGCTCACAAAGCTTAACTATGGCATATTGCTCTCGTAGTTTGACTATATGTTCAATACATAATGTTAAAAAGCTCACGTTTATGATTTTTGATTATAACTTTTGATTTTTATAACAGCAGCAGATGGAAAAGGCTTTGACTGAAATTTTGCACAATCGTGTGTTGTTTAACAAAGAAATAAGTGAATACATAAATTAACAGCAATAAATAAATATCTGGAATTATCATCTCTTACAAGACTCTTACTCAGACTCTTACCAGTGGAATTCCAAATGGACCCAAAGTTTGTGCCACAGCCCGTGTGGGCGATGATGATGCCAGACCAATGACAGCTGGCACTGGGGCAGTGGAAAGGCATTTGGCACTGTCATCAGCATTAGCCTTTGTTTGACTGGAGGTGCCATTCACCAGGAAAAGCGTGCTTCGCAGACTGGTGTGCACATGATCACAGCTATCCAAGATCCGATAACCTAGTGTCACTCCTGGTAATAAACTGGAGTTACTGTTAATTTCTTCAATGGCAAACACCATTGTTTGGACCCAGCGGAATGCACGGAAATCAAATCTGTTGAAAAGATGAGGAGAGAGCAAAACAACAAGGAGAGAGCTGGGTATAGCAGTAGTGAGAAGTTAACAAACAGGCTTATTCTGAGGAGAACAGTTCACAAAAGTGATAAACACCATTATTTTATCATAATAATACAGTAAATGTTATGGGTAACAAAGTGTGTATCTCATTCACATTACATTCAAGGTTTATATTTATTATTTTAAACTGGTATATTATTTTATATTTTCATTGCTGTTCTCTGCATGTTGTTTCACACACCCGCTGCACTCTTGATGCTGTGGCCGTTCAGAGTAATTATGTTCAATTTCCGGGGCTATATAGTGCATGGGAAACAGCCCTCCAATTACAATATCACCATCCTGTTCCAGTACTGGTGAATTAAAATCACCCAGTGTCCAACACCTATTGTCCAATGCGTTGCAGAAAACTACTGAGAAGTACAGCAGAAGCAACAGACCAAGTAGTACCAGTTTAGTCACTGGCATCTTATTGGCCATTGCTGAAGCTTTCAAATCCAACCATGGAAACAGCTAGTGAGGACCCCATCCAGAATGTCTGGAAGTCTAGAGTTCTCAGTTATAAAAAAAAGTGTCAAGATGCCGAATGTAACATCAGATGAGACTGGCCAATGATATACTTTGTGGGTGGAGTAGTTACTTAGGTCATGTGATTTAACAGTGCTTCAAATCAAGGTGCTTTGAAATGTATTATGGATCCTAAAATAGTGGCAAAGCATCACATTATGAATGTTATCATTACCAGCCTTGAATTGTGTAACATTAAAAAATTTCCATAGGCCACAATAGGTTACATATTGCCTGCAGATATGCTATAAACAACCACTTTTTTAAAATATAATTTAAATATAGAACAGAATAATTATTTGAAAGCTTCAAATAAATTGGATGATTATATTATCATTTCATTTAACCTCTTATATTGAAAATTATCAAATTATCATTCTGCGCGAATCATGTGAGCCAGAACAAAGTGTGTACATATCCTCCTGAGACACATCCATAGACCGTTTTCCTCTGTAGAAGACAATTAATTTTAGCAAATTTCCACACATCACAGTTTTAAGTCTGGATAGAACACATTCAGGGCTTTTTTAGAAAAAAATAATGTTTGACGGTTTATCTATGAAAACTCCTCCTTGGTCTTTAAAAAATGACATTGACATTGAGCGAATGACTGAATTGACCATTCAGATGGAAATATAATATTTTGTAATTTGTATTTAAATCTGGCTAATTCTCAAATTGTTAATCACAAACAAATGTCAGAAAAACACTATAGGGATTCAAATCAGAATATGACTTTCTGTGACAGAACATGTCCTCTGTAGTGGACATCAGGACATACAGCATGTGTATTAGGGTTGCTAAGGTGTTTCTCTCATTAAACTTCTTTTTCATTACATGTTGCCCCAAAAACATATTAATATGCAAATTAGATACAATGTATATATACAATGTAAAGAAAGGGAATACCCTTTTATGGTCATGTTTACACACACATTGCAAATTAGAATATCAAATAATTATGTAATATCTTTCATAACATAGTTCAGAATCATATTTTTGTTAGAATCATCAAAAAAAAAAAAAAAACGGCCCTGATGTCCAGAGAACATAGCATAAAATATAAACTTTAAAATACATCTCTCTCTCTCTCTCTCTCTCTCTCTCTCTCTCTCATTTGTTTGTTACTTCAATGATATAGAAAAAAGGGCAGACTGATCAACATTCATTCACAGAGCTACTGTTAGTCTGTGTATTTTTATATGTTTGTGAGAAACTGTGAGAAAAGAAGTGAGAAATTACAGAGCTTGTCATTGGGTGACTGCCATCTACTGGATATATTAAAGAACACACTCCCCCACCCAGCTTTTTTTTTGTGTGCATTAGAATCACAATCCTTTTTTATGAGAACTGAAAAGTTAGATTTGTTAAACATAAAATAAGCCTACCATAGAACGTGGCTAGCACAACATTACATGGTCCCAGTTCTCTGTTAATTGTGACCATTTATTTTTTTATTTTTTTATTTTTAAACTTTTTCTTCTTAATTTGTTGTTGTTGTCAAAAAAGATGTTTATTGCTAGAAAATAACAAATATCACACCTCTGAGTTTTAAATTGTAATATTGGTAACTGTGTTGCATTTAATCTGTGCAAATTCTGAAACAGAAAAATTGAGACCCAGAGTGACGTCTTTCCTAACGCCCATGTGACACTACCTGCTCTATAAAACAGTTCTGACTTGTCATACATTAATGAGTCAAGTGGGTGTATGAGAGAAAGTAATAGAGATGTGGATAACACTATATTTATATTTTTATCTGTCCTTTACCTGTATCTCTGCATCTTCAATCACCAGGTCAGGCTCCTGTCAGCTCCAGGGACACTTCAGGTTGAAGGGGATGTACCAAGACGGAGACCTTATCATTGGAGGCCTGTTTGCATTTCATCTCATCACTGTGTTCCCAGAACTGAACTTTAAAAGAGAACCGGAGCAGTCACATTGTGAGCGGTGAGCCTGGGCTAAACAGATGGCAAAAAAGGAAAGGACATTTGAAAGACAATAGAAGGAAACAAGCCGAACAAAGTCTATGTTTTATGCATTTTGTAGGTTTTTTTTTTTCGTTTAGAGCTGATTGTCTAATGAAAGGTTTGAAATGTGTTGAGATGACAGAGATCAAGAGATCAACTTATCATGGGATGTTTTTTTTTTTTGTGATGATATTCTGATATTCTTTAGGGTAACTGAATGTAAACATTGTGCTGCCTTTTCTAGATTCTATATGGCAAGTTTCCAGCAGGCACAAACTATGGTATATGCCATAAATGAGATCAATAACAATCCTAACCTGTTGCCTAACATAACCCTCGGTTATCATCTGTATGACAACTGTGTGAAGCTTGGACTGGCATTCAGGTCTGCAACCGCCCTGCTTAGTGGGACAGAGGAGACTGTTTCCAATTTCAACTGCACTGGCCCTCCTCCAGTAATTGGGATTGTGGGGGATCCTGGATCTACTCACTGTATAGCAATCTCCAGTGTGCTAGGACTGTTTCGAATACCTATGGTAGGATGAGTTAAATATAAAATTCCATTACCTTTCACAAAATGTTTCATTTTGCCTGCTAATTTAAAAGAGTAATTACTGTAACAACTATTTTTGTCATTATGATCTCTCCTATAGGTTAGCTACTATGCCACCTGCTCCTGCTTGAGTGACAGGAAAAAGTATCCCTCTTTCTTCAGAACAATCCCCAGTGATGCCTTCCAGGTGCAGGCTATGATTCAGATTTTGAAGCATTTTGGATGGACTTGGGTTGGTCTTCTCTACAGTGATGATGACTATGGCATCAATGCTGCTCAGTCCTTCCAAAAGGAAGTGCAGTTGTTTGGAGGTTGTGTTTCTTTTTCTGAAATCTTGCCTCTTGATAACAACCACGTAGACATCCAGCACATTGTACAAGGGATTCAGGCCTCTACAGCAAGAGTGGTGGTGGTGTTCTCCACAGAAGCCTATCTGCTGCCTTTGATGGATGAAGTGGTATTGCAGAATGTAACAGGCAGGCAGTGGATTGCAAGTGAAGCTTGGGCCACCTCACCTGTGTTTCACACTCAGCGTCTTCTGCCCTTTCTAGGAGGCACTCTGGGCATTGCCATCCGTCGAGGAGAGATCCAGGGACTTCATGAATTTCTGCTACACCTCCATCCTGACAGTAATTTGAGAAATAATATGGTGAGCATCTTCTGGGAGAACATGTTTGGGTGCAGCTTTGACACTGGAGGTAGAGAGGGAGAAAAAATGTGTACAGGACAGGAAGATTTAAGCAGCACAGAAACAGCATACACTGATGTTTCAGAGCTGAGGGCTTCATATAATGTGTATAAGGCAGTTTATGCCCTGGCACATGCACTACATGGCCTTATGCAGTGTGAGGAGGGTAGTGGGCCATTCAGTGGGAACAGATGTGGCGATATAACCAACCTAAAACCCTGGCAGGTAAGACTCCTGTGGACAGAAGCATAGCTTATCAGTTATACTGTTAATTTCAAATTTTATAGGATAGCTAAATCGAAAACAAAACATATTCATAAAAATCATTAAGATGGATATGTTCTGTCTACAAACTGTGCAGCTGGTTCACTACCTACAGAAAGTGAACTTCACCACAGGCTTTGGGGACCGTGTGTCATTTGATGAGAATGGAGATGCTCTGGCCATCTATGATGTGATGAACTGGCAGCCGAGCTCTGATGGGTCGATCGTTGCTCGAACAGTTGGTGTGGTAGATGAAGGGGCAGCAAGAGGGAAGGTGCTCACATTGGAGGAGGATGCAATATACTGGAACTTAGAGACAAATAAAGTAAGTCTTTTTCAATATTTTAAACTATTGAAACAGAACCCTTCTATGATAACATATTATGTGTGTAATTTTTGCTGAAGGAAGTATACTTTTTGGAAATTATACAAACATACAGTGCACTATTTGTGTGTGTGTGTGTGTGTGTGTGTGTGTGT
>NW_015623076.1:72506-74848 GCF_001515625.1 Sinocyclocheilus rhinocerous | reverse complement strand
TGCTCTTTTTGTGTGTGTGTGTGTGTGTGTGTGTGTGTGTGTGTGTGTGTGTGTGTGTGTGTTTGTGTGTTTTATGTGTCCTTCAGCCTCAACAGTCTGTGTGCAGTGAGAGCTGCCCCCCAGGCACCAGGCGAACCAGAAGGAAGGGCCTTCCTGTTTGCTGTTTTGACTGCCTGCCATGTGCAGATGGAGAGATTTCTAATATACCAGGTGAAGAGAGTCATGCCAGCAAAATTACAACAGTTGAAACAGTAGTATTATTTAATCACAGTTCAACATTATGTCTCTGTTTTTATGTTCTCTCTCTTTAATTTTCATATACATAGATTCCATTGAGTGCACAGTGTGTCCAGATGAGTTCTGGTCCAATCCAAAAAAGGATGAGTGTGTCCCGAAAGAAGTGGAGTTTCTATCCTATGAGGAACCTCTGGGCATTTCCTTGAGCACTGCTTCCTTGCTCGGCACCTGTATCTGTTCTGCAGTGGTTGTCATCTTTGCGCATCACCGCCATACTCCAGTTGTGCGAGCTAACAATTCAGAGCTCAGCTTTCTGCTGCTGTTATCACTCAAACTATGTTTTCTGTGTGTGCTGCTTTTCATTGGCCGGCCTCAGTTGTGGACGTGCCAGTTAAGACATGCAGTGTTTGGCATAAGCTTTGTCCTGTGCATCTCCAGCATCCTGGTGAAGACTATGGTGGTAATAGCTGTGTTCAAGTCATCTCGCCCAGAGGGTAAAAGTGCTATGAAATGGTTTGGAGCAGCTCAACAAAGATGCACAGTTCTGGTCCTAACAACCCTCCAGGTTGTGATATGTGCAGTCTGGCTATCAAATGCATCTCCAGCACCGCATAAAAATAGCCAGTATATCAGTTCCAAAATAGTATATGAATGTACTATAGGCTCAGTGGCTGGGTTTTCCATGCTACTCGGCTATATTGGCCTTTTAGCAGCAGTAAGTTTCCTATTAGCCTTCCTTGCAAGAAATCTTCCAGATAATTTTAATGAAGCAAAGTTCATCACTTTCAGCATGCTGATCTTCTGTGCTGTGTGGATTGCATTTGTTCCAGCATATGTGAGTTCACCAGGGAAATATGCAGTGGCTGTAGAGATATTTGCCATCCTGGCTTCAAGTTTTGGATTACTGGTTGCCATATTTGCTCCAAAGTGCTACATCATTATTTTACACCCAGAAAGAAACACTAAAAAAGCCATCATGGGAAGAGCAACCTAAAAAAAAAAAAAAAAACTTTAGTTTTAAATGCTGAACAAATGTACTGCTTGTTGAAACATGAATAAACAGCTTTGATGCAGGTTAAGAACAATTAGCAGCTGTTTTCAATCAAATAAGCTTGGCTTGTTTTCAGATAAATCTCTGTCAGGTCTAACAAACCCCTTACATACCCTCACATAAATTTAAACATTCAGTTCAAAGAAGCATTTTATCTAAAAATGAATTCATGAATGATTTACACAGAAAATATGAATTTAAATAATCCTAACATGCATATTGTTTATGTCTTGTGTGAAATAGCATTTTAACATTTACAAGGTGGACCTATTTATTGTAAGCCACTCACCATAACATAATTTTTTTTAAAGAATACAATGGATTTCTTTTCTTTTTTTTTAAATCTACATTATGCCACAAATGCTGTTGACTGAGTTTAACTTTTATTATTAAACCTTGAATTTAAGTAAATAAATAAAATGTGTCAACAATAGGTTTTTCTTCTGTTAGAGCTTTCAGTCTTTAAGTGCCACCTTCATATATTGTAGTCAGCGTACTCCACCTACAGGCAATATTATGATGTTATGTTAACCTTATTAAACCATGCCTTACTAAGAACAGACAGCACAGAATAAGCGATTATGGGATGAGAGGTTGCATTCAAATTCATCTAAAATCAGGATGGAGCTTAATGGAATGTGAATGAATGAATGCATACGCGTGCGTGCGTGTGTGTAGAACTGTGAGAATGCACACTTTCCATAATTGTTTTCCCAATTTGCTTCTAATGCACAATCCATGTTTTTGATTTGAGTGTGTGTGTGCACTGGTTTCGGTGGTTTATGGGGACACAAATTTGTATAATGACATGGGTATGACAGAGGTATTACAGTGTGAAGGTGGTTTATGAGGACACTGCCTATGTCCCCATAATTCAAAAGGCTTAAAAAAACATACTAAATTGTCTAATTTTTAATGAGTGAAATATGTATTTAATATGATATAAACAGGCTGACATCAATTGTCTACGTTTGAAGTAACTGATCAATTACCAGTTAATTAACTGATAAAAATTAGTTAATTAATAACTGATAAAAAAGTGTTTATATATATA
>NW_015623076.1:50536-71700 GCF_001515625.1 Sinocyclocheilus rhinocerous | reverse complement strand
TAAAGAATATCTCTTTGGATTTGAGACTTTAGTCTTTGCAACTTTACAGATCTTCTTTATGCACCAAGAGCTTGTAACATTTCAAAGAGAAAGGAAAACTTGAAATCGCATCATATGACCCCTTTAAGCAAGGGTGTTTCTTCCAAGAAGGCAGTGTCTTTAAAAATTAAAAATATAATAAAATAAAATACATACACACACATATATCTCTCTCTCTCTCTCTCTCTCTCTCAAATAGAGCGTATACACACACACACATATATATATATATATATATACTGTATATATCAAATGGTATTTAGGTTAATGGACAGAATGAATGAATGAATGAAAAATACCTTGTCACACTTTACTCATGATTTGAAATCCATGTTTTTGATTTGAGTGTGTGTGTGCACTGGTTTCGGTGGTTTATGGGGACACAAATTTGTATAATGACATGGGTATGACAGAGGTATTACAGTGTGAAGGTGGTTTATGAGGACACTGCCTATGTCCCCATAATTCAAAAGGCTTAAAAAAACATACTAAATTGTCTAATTTTTAATGAGTGAAATATGTATTTAATATGATATAAACAGGCTGACATCAATTGTCTACGTTTGAAGTAACTGATCAATTACCAGTTAATTAACTGATAAAAATTAGTTAATTAATAACTGATAAAAAAGTGTTTATATATATAGAATGAATGAAAAATACCTTGTCTTTATTTACTCATGATTTGAAAATGACACAAAACAGTTACCCAGAAGGATATCCTTATTTCTCAAGTGACACCTCCCCTACTATAAAAGAATACCACACGGGGTTATGCAGTGAATTTAGCTGAGTTTGTCATAAAGAAAAAGGAAGAAGGACAGAGATGTGGATCCCTCTAAATATCTGCCTGTATCTGTCATTTAACTATATCACTGCTACTTTTATCTCAGACTCTTGTCAGCTCCAAGGACGCTTCAAGTTGAACGGGATGTACCAGGTTGGAGACTTCATCATTGGAGGCCTGTTTGAGGTTCAGCACCTCAAAGTCTTCCCAGAACTTACCTTCAGAACTGAGCCAGAACTGCCCCAGTGTGAGGAGTGAGTTTGGATTGAATGAGAACTGCTGTGCTTAACAAAGAGTATGAAAGAAAAGTAAAATGAGATTTAAAGAAAAGGATGAAAAAGAACAATGACATAGCTGCTGATTGTGAATTGTTCACAATATTTTTTCTAAATTATTTGTTTCCTGTGACTTCTAGATTTTGTTTTTCAACTCAACTAATATATGAGAATAGAAACTACATCATTACAACTTTGTACTGAAATTATATACTGCATACAAAACTCAAATAGTGAGTAGAAAAGCACAAGGACAAAATAGAAATGTGGTTGTAATCTACATTATATTATAATTGATCTCTGATTTTAAATATACAGTAAGCTAGATACATTACTACTTAGTCATAAAATGTGTGTTGCTATTTCCAGATTCTATATGGCAAGTTTCCAGCAGGCACTGACTATGGTTTTTGCCATAAATGAGATTAACAATAATAATGACCTGCTGTCTAACATCATGCTTGGTTACCAAATCTATGACAACTGCTTAAGACTTGGAGTGGCGTTCCGGGCTGCCATATCCCTGGTTAGCGGGACAGAGGAGTCCTTCTCAGACCTCAACTGCACTGGCCCTCCTCCTGTGATTGGGATTGTGGGGGACCCAGGTTCAAGTCAATCAATAGCAATTTCCAGTGTCCTGGGTCTGTTTCGAGTTCCTATGGTAAGACATGATATATGTTTTTGCCATAAAATATACAGTATTTGTTTCCAAATATCAGTTTGTAAATAATTAAAAATGTGTGTGTGTGCTTTAAAACCATTTTATTCCCTTGCTTCTCATTTCTTATGAATTTCATTCACAGTGTGAAATTGCCTGAGAAAACTTTTTTGTTTGTTTGTTTTGTTCTTGTGATTTGTATTAGGTTAGTTACTATGCCACTTGCTCCTGTTTGAGTGACAGGAAAAAGTACCCCTCTTTCTTCAGAACAATCCCCAGTGATGCCTTCCAGGTGCGGGCTATGGTTCAGATCTTGAGACATTTTGGATGGACTTGGGTTGGTCTCCTCTACAGTGATGATGACTACGGCATCTATGCTGCTCAGTCCTTCCAGCAGGAAATGCAGCTGTTTGGGGGATGTGTGGCATTCTCTGAGATTTTGCCTTATGATAATAACCACAGGGACATTCATCGAATAGTAGGGGTTATACAGACCTCTACAGCCAAGGTAGTTGTAGCATTCTCAACTGATTTGTCATCCCTGATGGATGAATTGTTGTCGCAAAATGTGACAGGCAGGCAGTGGATTGCAAGTGAGGCTTGGACAACAACACCTGTCCTACAAACTCCACAATATTTGCCCCTACTGGGGGGGACACTGGGCATTGCCATCCGTCGTGGACAGATTCAGGGACTTCATGACTTTCTGATACATCTCCACCCTGACAATAATCCAAAAAACAGTACAATAAAAATCTTCTGGGAGAAAATGTTTGGGTGCAAGTTTGAGGCTGTAGATGAACAACAAGAACAAGGTGGAACCAAATGTTCAGGGCATGAGGATCTGAGCAGCACAGAAACAGCATACACTGATGTATCAGAGCTGAGGGCCTCATATAATGTCTATAAGGCAGTTTATGCCCTGGCACATGCAATTCATGACCTGATGCAGTGTGAGGAGGGGAGAGGACCATTCAGTGGGAACAGCTGTGCCGACATAACCAACCTGAAACCTTGGCAGGTAAAACTCATATATAGTGCACACAATATACAAAGTTCTGCCACATATTTCATATAACACATGTTCTGTCTACAAACTCTACAGCTGGTTCACTACCTACAGAAAGTGAACTTCACCACAGGTTTTGGGGATCGTGTGTCATTTGATGAGAATGGAGATGCTCTGGCCATCTATGATGTGATGAACTGGCACCCAAGGTCTGATGGGTCGATCGTTGTCCGCACAGTTGGTGTGGTAGATGAAGGGGCAACAACAGGGAAAGTGCTCACACTGGATGAAAATGCATTATACTGGAATTTTGAGCCAAAAAAGGCAAATAACATATAGCATGTTACTTACCTCTTGGTTAGGATGTTTAGTCTGAACGTTTAACAAAAAACAATAACATTTCATTGGCCGATGAGTAACCAGTAGCAGTAAATTAATAAGTCTTTGTACCCTTTTAACTGTTTTTTAACTCTGTTCACTGACAGATATGAAAGAATATGATTAAAAATAGTAATAATCATACATAAACATTTTAGGTGTATGTAAATAAATATATCTAGAAATCTAGAAATTGATTATCCTCCTTCAGCCCCCACAGTCTGTGTGCAGTGAGAGCTGCCCCCCAGGCACCAGACGAGCCAGGAGGAAAGGCTTTCCTGTCTGCTGTTTTGACTGCCTGCCATGTGGAGATGGAGAGATTTCTAATACGACAAGTGAGAAGATTCATGTTTGCAAATTAAATATGTATTTGAACATAAATATTGGATCATTTTCAATATAATTATACTGTGCTCTTGTCCTATATCTCTCTTTCTTTCCGTCTCTTACAGATTCACCCGAATGCGTCATGTGTCCAGATGAGTTTTGGCCGAGTCCAGAAAATGACCACTGTGTTCCTAAAGAAGTTGAATTTCTGTCCTATGAAGATCCGCTGGGGATTTCTCTGACCACTGCCTCCCTCTTAGGCACTAGTTTCTGTGCTCTTGTGATGGTCATCTTTGCTCATCACCGTAACACTCCTGTAGTACGTGCTAACAATTCAGAGCTTAGCTTCCTGCTGCTGTTGTCACTCAAACTGTGTTTCCTGTGTGTGCTGCTGTTCATTGGCCGGCCACAATTGTGGACATGTCAGTTAAGGCATGCTGTGTTTGGCATAAGCTTTGTCCTGTGCATCTCCAGCATCCTGGTCAAGACTATGGTGGTAATAGCCGTATTCAAGTCATCTCGACCAGAGGGTAAATCTGCCATAAAGTGGTTTGGTTCAGCACAGCAAAGAGGAACTGTTTTAGCCCTAACTTCTACACAAGTAGCAATATGCACATTCTGGTTATCTACTGCGTCCCCGACACCCCATAAAAACAATCATTATATCCGCTCTAAAATAGTATATGAATGTGCTATAGGCTCAGTGGCTGGTTTTTCTGTGCTGTTGGGATACATTGGACTGTTGGCGGCGGTAAGTTTCCTGTTAGCCTTCATGGCCAGGAAACTTCCAGATAATTTTAATGAAGCAAAGTTCATCACTTTCAGCATGCTGATTTTCTGTGCTGTGTGGATTACATTTGTTCCAGCATATGTGAGTTCACCAGGGAAATATGCAGTGGCTGTGGAAATTTTTGCCATACTGGCTTCCAGTTTTGGATTACTGGTGGCCATATTTGCCCCAAAGTGCTACTTAATTATATTACACCCAGAAAGAAACACTAAAAAAGCCATCATGGGAAGATCAACACAAAATAAATAGTTTTACATGCTGAACAGATGAGTAATTAACTAGTGTAAGATTCTGTAAATAAAATGGAACATCCAATTACTTCAAATTGTGCGTATATACACTGTATTTGTGTGTGTTGCTTATTTACCTTCAGATAAACTATCAAATGTATATCTCTCACAGGTTCATTAGGTTCTGTTGGCAGTTTTTTGAATTTTAGTTGATTTTGCTTAGATTATCTCTGTCAATCTGAAATAAAATGATGTTACTCACAAATATCATATGCATGTAGTTATTTAACTACTGCTTACAAGGTAGACACTCCGTGTACAGCTGGTAAATTGTTTATGCATTATTATGTCATTAAAAATACATATATTAAAATAAAATGACATTTGATTAAGAATGGTAAAAAAAGCACATAGTGGGAACACATATATTTGTATTCACATACAAATCAGTGCCTTTGCTAACAGTGCCCAGTAAAAAAAATTATATACAGTATGCCTTCGATAACAGTGGCTAGTAGAATTATAAAATTTATTTTACTGGGCACTTTTAGTGAAAGGCACTGATTGGTATGTGACTACACATATACACTATGTGTATCAGCTCTGTGTTAATTAGCATTGAGGAAAGAAGCTTGTAGGAATTGGGAGTGCTTAAATCTCCTGTGATAAACACAACAAAATGGTACATTACAAAAACTTAGTCCAGCGCATGACTGCCACATAGATGATATCCTGTGTAACATACTGTCCATCAGAAGACAGTCTACAGACTACAGTACCACTGGCTGGATCAGATCTTCAAGACCAGCATCAATTAACCCAGCTTATCTGAGCTGATCTGAGCTTGTGAACAAAACACATATTTAAACAGATTATAATGCTACAAACAATGAATGTACACATTTCAGATTTTTCCACTTTAAAAAGGTCTGTAAAAACAAGGCCCCGATATACTGTGTTAATATGAAGGAATTTCCCATATTGATTTTTAATACAATATATAATAGTTTTAATACAATTTTATAATAGTTTTACACATATTTTGAATTACGCATTATATTGTTTGTGTTTAGGATTAAAGGAAATGTCCATAAACTCTCCTGTAGAAAATTACCAGTACGTTTTTTTTTCTTTGATATTTTCATGTTCTTAGTTTTTATTTTTTTTGCTATCATTCATCACTAATATTTGTAAACATGATAAATGAACCCACAATGATGTATTCATTCCCAGGGAGGTCCATGTGACATCACCTGTTCTGTAGAAAGAAAAAAAAAACGTGCACAGTCCTTATAATAAATTAGGGAAACAATAGAGTGAGTGGGTCATAAAAGAGATTAAGGAAGAGAAATGAGGATTACTCTAAACATCTGTCTCTATCTTTCCTGTACTTTTGTCTCTGCTACTTTAATTTCAGACTCCTGTCAAATCCAGGGACACTTCAAGCTGAACGGAATGTACCAGGGTGGAGATTTTATCATTGGAGGCTTGTTTGAGGTTCAGCACCTCAAAGTCTTTCCAGAACTTAGTTTCAGAATGGAGCCGGAACAGCCCCAGTGTGAGGAGTGAGTGTGGAAAGTAGAGGATGGGAAGTTATGCTGACTGAAGAGTATGGACGACTGAAATTAGATTAAAGAAATTAAGAAAAAAAGAAAAGAAAACAATTGCCAGATGACAATAACAGGAAAAGGGGAATTATTTAGAATATGTTGTACTTGATTACATGCAATGGGCTTTATTTAATTATTAATATGTATTAATAATTAATATGTATATATACATATACATTGTCACTGAACTTTTTTTTCCCTCCTAGATTCTATATGTCAAGTTTCCAGCAGGCACAAACAATGGTTTTCGCTGTAGATGAGATCAATAAAAATCCAAACCTGCTGCCTAACATCACTCTTGGTTATCATCTTTATGACAACTGTTTGAAGCTTGTAGTGGCATTCAGGGCTGCTACAACTCTTATTAGTGGCACAAAAAATACATTTTCAAACCTGAATTGCACTGGCCCACCACCAGTGATTGCTATTGTTGGGGATCCTGGGTCCACTCACTCCATTGCAGTTTCTAGTGTACTTGGTCTGTTTCGCATTCCAATGGTAAGATAAGATATCAATATAAAAATAATCATAACGATGATTTTATGCTTCTTTTATAATAATGACAATTTCTTTCTTTCTCTTTTACCCACCTTCACCTTTCTGCTTTCTTACTGTCTCTCCTAATTAGATTAGCTACTACGCCACCTGCTCCTGTTTGAGTGACAGGAAAAAGTACCCCTCTTTCTTCAGAACAATCCCCAGTGATGCCTTCCAGGTGCGGGCTATTGTTCAGATCTTAAAATATTTTGGATGGACATGGGTTGGGGTTCTCTATAGTGATGATGACTATGGAATATATGCTGCTCAGTCTTTCCATCAGGAAATGCAGAAATTTGGCGGTTGTGTGGCTTTTTCTGAAATAATTCCCTATGATAATCACAGGGACATTCAGCGCATAGTGGCAGTGATTAAAGCCTCTACAGCCAGAGTAGTGGTGGCATTCTCAACTGATCTGTTACCCCTGATGGACGAATTGTTACTGCAAAACGTGACAGGCAGGCAGTGGATTGCAAGTGAGGCTTGGACCACCTCACCTGTGCTCCACCTTCCCCGTTTTGTACCCCTCGTTGGGGGCACATTGGGCATTGCCATCCGTCGAGGAGAGATCAAGGGACTTAATGACTTTCTTCTACGTCTTCATCCTGACAGCGATCCAAGAAATAATATGGTGAGAATCTTTTGGGAGAACATGTTTGGGTGCAGTTTTGAGAATGGAAGCAGAGATGGGAAAAAAATGTGTACAGCGGAAGAGGATCTGAACAGCACAGTTAATGAATATAATGATGTATCAGAGCTGAGGGCCTCTTATAATGTGTATAAAACAGTTTATGCCCTGGCACATGCACTTCATGACCTGATGCAGTGTGAGGAGGGGAGAGGACCATTCATTGGGAACAGATGTGCTGACATATCCAACCTACAGCCATGGCAGGTAAAACCCACAGCAATAGGGCCCATAGTTTACTGCACTACAAAGTCTACTTAATGAAAAAAAAATACATAAATATATGACTAATATTTGTTTTTATAACCTGTGCAGATTGTTCACTACCTACAGAAAGTTAACTTCACCACAGGCGTTGGGGATCATGTATCATTTGATGAGAATGGAGATGCTCTGGCAATCTATGATGTTATGAACTGGCAGCCGAGCTCTGATGGATCGATCGTTGTCCGCACAGTTGGTGTGGTAGATGAAGGGGCGACAACAGGGAAAGTGCTCACACTGGATGAGGATGCATTATACTGGAACTTTGAGACAAAAAAAGTAAATTAAAAAGTAAAACTATCCCTTTTGCAGACATATAGTCTTAATACTATACAAAGTTATGACAAGACAAATAAGAATAAGTTAATGAAAAAGCTGAAATTAATGAAACATTTGTCATTATGTGATATACAAAAACATGATTAATAGCAGATGATGTATCCTTCAGCCCCCACGGTCTGTGTGCAGTGAGAGTTGCCCTCCAGGAACCAGACAAGCCACGAGGAAGGGCCTTCCTGTCTGCTGTTTTGATTGCTTGCCGTGTGCAGATGGAGAGATTTCTAATGCATCAGGTGAGAAGCAGTATTAAAATTATATGTTTTGTGCATGAATCTGCAAATGTTACACAAATATTGTTTTCTTTATTCATCTTTTACAGATTCTACTGAATGCACAGTGTGTCCAAATGAATTCTGGTCCAGTCAAGAAAAAAATCACTGTGTCCCTAAAGAAGTAGAGTTTCTGTCCTATGAAGATCCTCTGGGCATCTCGCTGACCACTGCTTCCCTGCTTGGCACCTGCTTCTGCGCCCTTGTGATGGTCATCTTTGCTCATCACCGTAACACTCCTGTAGTACGTTCCAACAATTCAGAGCTCAGCTTCCTGCTGCTGGTATCACTCAAACTGTGTTTCCTGTGTGTACTGCTGTTCATTGGACAGCCACAGTTGTGGACGTGTCAATTAAGACATGCCATGTTTGGTATTAGTTTTGTACTTTGTGTCTCCAGCATCCTGGTCAAGACTATGGTGGTAATAGCCGTGTTCAAGTCATCTCGACCAGAGGGTAAAAGTAAGATGAAATGGTTTGGAGCAGCTCAACAAAGAGGCACCGTCCTAGTTCTCACTGCTGTCCAGGTTGTGATATGCGCAGTCTGGCTATCAACTGCCTCTCCAACACCCCATAAAAACATTCAGTATATCAGGTCTAAAATAGTATTTGAATGTGCCATTGGTTCAGTGGCTGGGTTTGCCATTCTGCTTGGGTACATTGGCCTCCTGGCAGCAGTAAGCTTCCTGTTAGCTTTTCTCGCTAGAAATCTTCCAGATAATTTTAATGAAGCGAAATTCATTACCTTTAGTATGCTTATCTTCTGTGCTGTGTGGATTGCATTTGTTCCAGCATATGTGAGCTCACCAGGGAAATATGCAGTGGCTGTGGAGATATTTGCCATTTTAGCTTCCAGTTTTGGATTACTGGTGGCCATATTTGCCCCAAAGTGCTACATCATCCTATTACACCCAGAGAGAAACACTAAAAAAGCCATCATGGGAAGAACAGCTCAAAAGAAATAATTGCACATGCTGACTAGGGAAGTTTCTTAAAATGGTATTTCTGCCTATTTAACACTAGTTCACTGTCCAACTTGTAGCAGCTTTAATACTCAGATATGCATCATTATATGCTTTATACGTTCATTATATTTCTTGTATGTTTTCTTATATAATGCCATATTAATGTAACAATAAAATATATATTACAATAAAAATGATCACCATATTAAAACCTACTAATGCTTTATTTTTCAATATTTCAATATTCAACATTTATAAGAAAAACTGTTTTCAAATGAAAAATGGTTTTCAAGAAATGTGAATTGTCTCAATTAAAATACAGAAAATATTCCACCAAAACAGGTTTAAAGCAACCATTGCTTAGTTGTCAATGTGCCACTATAATAAATGTGGGTAACACGGTGTCCTTGTTACACGTTACATGTACTTACTATTATAATAACAACAAATTATGCATAATTACATGCAAGTAACCCAAAATCAAACCGTAATCCTGACCCTACCAATATATGAAGTACACGTAGTTAATTAATATTCATCAGTACTTAAATGTATAATTACACTGTGAAAAGGACACCTTAAAATACAGTGTAACCAAAACGTATTATACTAATGACTTATTTCTATAAAAAAAAAAAAAAGAAAGAAAGAAAAAGTAATAAAACATTTAAATTAAAACTATGGCCAAAAATACAGATAAGTACACTATTCAAAAAGCTCATTAATAGCTCATTAATAATGAACAGAGATCTCTTCATTCAAAGTATATACCCTTATCATTATTTTTTAAAATAAATCACATGCCTTTCTTGAGTGAGGTTGAACTACACCGTGAAGCGAAATTCATTACCTTTAGTATGCTTATCTTCTGTGCTGTGTGGATTGCATTTGTTCCAGCATATGTGAGCTCACCAGGGAAATATGCAGTGGCTGTGGAGATATTTGCCATTTTAGCTTCCAGTTTTGGATTACTGGTGGCCATATTTGCCCCAAAGTGCTACATCATCCTATTACACCCAGAGAGAAACACTAAAAAAGCCATCATGGGAAGAACAGCTCAAAAGAAATAATTGCACATGCTGACTAGGGAAGTTTCTTAAAATGGTATTTCTGCCTATTTAACACTAGTTCACTGTCCAACTTGTAGCAGCTTTAATACTCAGATATGCATCATTATATGCTTTATACGTTCATTATATTTCTTGTATGTTTTCTTATATAATGCCATATTAATGTAACAATAAAATATATATTACAATAAAAATGATCACCATATTAAAACCTACTAATGCTTTATTTTTCAATATTTCAATATTCAACATTTATAAGAAAAACTGTTTTCAAATGAAAAATGGTTTTCAAGAAATGTGAATTGTCTCAATTAAAATACAGAAAATATTCCACCAAAACAGGTTTAAAGCAACCATTGCTTAGTTGTCAATGTGCCACTATAATAAATGTGGGTAACACGGTGTCCTTGTTACACGTTACATGTACTTACTATTATAATAACAACAAATTATGCATAATTACATGCAAGTAACCCAAAATCAAACCGTAATCCTGACCCTACCAATATATGAAGTACACGTAGTTAATTAATATTCATCAGTACTTAAATGTATAATTACACTGTGAAAAGGACACCTTAAAATACAGTGTAACCAAAACGTATTATACTAATGACTTATTTCTATAAAAAAAAAAAAAAGAAAGAAAGAAAAAGTAATAAAACATTTAAATTAAAACTATGGCCAAAAATACAGATAAGTACACTATTCAAAAAGCTCATTAATAGCTCATTAATAATGAACAGAGATCTCTTCATTCAAAGTATATACCCTTATCATTATTTTTTAAAATAAATCACATGCCTTTCTTGAGTGAGGTTGAACTACACCGCAAAACTGGTGACCTTGAACTGATCATCTGAGTACAAGCTTCCAACATAGAAATGAAACAAGCTGTGAATGGGGAATGCTGGTAACACTTTACGGTAAGGGTACATGAATTACCATGAATTCATGCATAAATTAAGTGCCATAAGCATAGCTTTATCCACAATGGATAGTAAAGACCTTGTATTTTTGTGAACAAAGAAAACATCATGATCATGCTTAATTAATTATAAATCATGATGATGTACTCACCTTACTTAATGTCTTAATTAGAGATATTAATGCATGAAGTAATGCATAATTCACACATTAATTTATGCATGAATTCATGGTAATTCATGTACCCTTACCGTAAAGTGTTACCGGAATGCTTACTTTATTAACCACATAGGAATAAAGTTCAAGTTCAGGTTTATTTATAAAGCACATAAAAAAAAATGTATCACAGTTGTGGCAGGTCTGCATGATGGACCAAAGGTGCCCGACTGATATGTAAACATCAGATTAAAGACTTTTGGGAATTTATATAAAGACAGAACTTTCTCAGGAATATAAATGATATCGCGTTTGGTCTTGGTCGTTTGGTCGTTCTGTATCGCGTATCTTGTCAGTGTCTGCACTTGCTTGGCCATTTGTTGCGGAGAAAATAAGGAAAGTGTGTCCAGCTGAATTAATTTAGTATTTTGTTAGACGGGTATAAAAAAGCTTAGTTTACCGTGACAGCGGTCGCGGGAGCCGTCATGTGAAGGCCTCCTCGTGTGAATACTACAATTGATTGCTTCTGTTGTCCTCATTTGTAAGTCGCTTTGGATAAAAGTGTCTAATAAATGACTAAATAAATTAAATAAATAAATATCCTCAAAACATGACTCACAAATGAGTTCACAAAACAAGATTCACAGGTGAAATATGTGATTTATAAATACATAGGTGTGTTCAAAAATATCACATAAATCACATATTTTTTTATAATTAATTAATTAATTAATTAATATTTTATTTTATTTTATTTTATTTTACCTGGAGGGCAGGTAATTCGTCGTCTTCACTGAGCACGCAGCTCTGGCACAGGCCTTCAATTGCCCAAAAACCTCCCCACGACTGACCCGGTGGACTCTCCGGCTCCAACAGTTCAATTTCCAAGTCCATTACAGGAAAGGCTGTCTAAATACAGAACCTGATGCTTTATCCCGATCTGGTGTCTTCTCCTACCCTGAAGCTGCCCCTTGCCTCACCATGTGGCACACACTAGAAGAAATAGCAAATTCAAAACGGTCAGACATTACCCACACTCATTTGAAAGAAGACCTCAAACCGCACTCAGCCAAGGAATACCCCATTTCCTTTGAAGAACATCAGGGAGTGCTCTATCGTAGAGTGCCTTTAAAAAGCGGAGGAGAAAAATATCAGTTAGTGGTTCCCCAATCTCTGACTCATGAGTTTATGATGTACTATCATGACAATCCTCTTGGGCTCACTTGGGACAACTGAAGACTCTGCTAAAGATTCTAGAAGTGGCCTGATGGCCAACTGTGAGAAGAGACGTCTGGCAGTATGTGAAAGGGTGTGAATACAAAGCCAGTAATGCTAAGCCATCTGGTTTCCTTTAGAGCTTGCATGTTACAGAGCCTGGACACACCCTAGGCATGGATCTAATGGGACCATTTCCTGCAAGTAAAAAACAGAACACTTATCTCCTTGTCATTGTGGACTACTATACAAAGTGGGCATAAATGCTCCCACTGAGAGATGCCAAAACCCAGAAAATAGTAAAGAGATCTTCACCTGCTGGGGCATCCCTAAATATCTGGTGTCCGATAGGTGTCCTCAGTTTACATCTAGTATTTTGGCAGATCTCTGTAAGACATGGGGTTGTGTACAAAAATTAACCACCAGCTATCATCCACAGTCTAACCTGACAGAAAGGATTAATAGGACTGTAAAAATTATGATTGCAGCCTACATGGGGCAATAACATCAAACCTGGGACCAGTGGATATCAGAGTTCTGTTTTGCCCTTAACACTGCCCAACAGGAGCGCTCCGGGAAAACTCCCGCAGAGCTCATGATGGGCAGGCAGATTCTGGGACTGCTGGAGCGTTTAATCCACCGACCACCTTCACCAGAGCAAGCTGTTTATTCCCTACTGGAACAGCAAAACATCATGGTGGACAAGGTGAAGAACAGAATGAGAGTGAGTCAGGCCAAACAAGCTAGGTATTATAATTACAGACGAAAAATGCACAGTTTCAAATGGGTGACCTAGTTTGGATCAAAACTCATCCTCTTTCCAGCTCCTCCAATAAATTCTCTGCCAAGCTAGCGCCCAAGTGGGAGGTCCAGCTGAGATAAAAAATAAAACAGGGCCAATAAATTACACAGTGTGTTGGGGAAACCCACCTCGAACTGATGTTTATAACGTGGTGAACTTGAAGCGTTATTACGGACACTTTCCTCCTATGCCGGTGGCTGGGGGGGGGGCTCTATGTAGCGCAGCCACACAATATGGGTACATTTATAAGGCTGCTTATTAACATGTTTATTTATACATGTCAGCTGTTTTTATATTAGTATTACCCTGAATTCGTATGCCCCGCTCTTGTGGTTGAGTTACCGTTTTATCCCACCATAATATCTCAGTGATCTGCCTGGGATTCCCCGTGATGTAATAAGATCAGCTGATCTAGAATTCCCGATATAGGAAGCGGGCTTTTTAGCATTCAAAAAGGGCGAAATCGCTGGCTTGTTCTAAATGGACTTTAGCAATCGATCGCATTACACCGCTGTTTTGCCTGTGCTTGGACTTGTACCCAAGGAGAAATATGTACATTAATTTTTTTTTTAAAATCTGTTAAGTCTCCCAGTCATTGACTTTTACTAAAATAATGTAATTTACAATCCAATGTTGTTAAAAATTATTTAGATAAAATCAGATCAATAAATGGGGCATTTATACCTATAAGCACCAGCGGGTCAAATTTACCCATATATAATGCATGTATTTTCGCACTGTCATTTTCTTGCCGCTTATGTTTTAACATTGTACATTTCTAGACAACACCTTTCACTCACTGATTCATTTCAAATCTTCCATTTTTGTCTAAAATTTTAGAAAAAGTCATGTCCGCTCAATTGTGCTCCTTCCTGCAAAAAAAAAAAAAGATATCTATGAAGAATTTCATTCGGGTTTCAGGCCCCACCATAGCACAGAAACTGCACTTGTTAAAATTACAAATTACTTGCTTCTTGTGTCAGCTCCTTCCTGCAAAAAAATTATCTCTATGAAGAATTTCAGTCAGGTTTCAGGCCCCACCATAGCACAGAAACTGCACTTGTTAAAATTACAAATTACTTGCTTCTTGTGTCAGACCAAGGCTGCATCTCAATGCTAGTTTTACTTAACCTTAGTGCCGTGTTCAACACTATAGATCATGACATACTCATAGATCGATTACAAAACTATACAGGTATTCAAGGGAAGGCTTTAAGATGGTTTAGATCCTACCTTTCCGATCGCTATCACTTTGTCTATTTAAATGGAGAATCATCTCAATTAAATCCAGTAAAGTATGGAGTGCCACATCTGTCTGTCCTAGGTCCTCTGCTATTTTCAATATACATGTTGCCCCTTGGAAATATTATTAGAAAATACTAAAGTCATCTCAATTATCACCAGTAAAATATGGAGTGCCACAAGGATCTGTCCTAGGTCCTCTGCTATTTTCAATATACATG
Source organism: Sinocyclocheilus rhinocerous (assembly GCF_001515625.1). Classification (NCBI taxonomy): domain Eukaryota; kingdom Metazoa; phylum Chordata; class Actinopteri; order Cypriniformes; family Cyprinidae; genus Sinocyclocheilus; species Sinocyclocheilus rhinocerous. Next base: position 56,903 of record NW_015623076.1, on the reverse strand, counting down.
TTGCCCCTTGGTGATATTATTAGAAAATACAGGATTAGTTTCCATTGTTATGCGATGATACTCAACTATGTATTTCAACAAGACCAGATGAAACTTCTAAATTATAAAAGCTAAAAGAGTGTGTTAAAATGTAAAGCACTGGATGACCAATAATTTTCTCCTATTAAATTCGGATAACACAGATAAGCAGATATTACTTATTGGACCAAAAAAACAGTACACAAAATCTCGTAGATTACAATTTGCATCTAGACGGATGTACTCTTACTTCCTCAGGTAGAACCTTAGTCTCATGCCATTTCTAAAGCATAGTTTGGGCAAATTAGCCTTTGGCTAGAAGCCTATATGTGGAGCATCGGCTGCTTGCAATTGTAGCAATGTTATACTGCATTGTCCCTGTTAAAGAAACTAATAAATACAAAAAATAGTTCATCCAGAAAATGAAAATTTGGTCATTATTTATTCAGCCTCATGCTGTGCCAAACGTACGTTTTGTTAGTTTGTTTTTATGCGAAATGTAAAAGGAGATTTTCTGAAGAATATTTATGCAATGATCATTGTGGCCACATCTCCACAAAGAAACACCATAAAAGTAGTCCATATGAATTCTGTGCTATATTCCAAGTCCTCTAAAGCTGTACAATGTATTTGTGCAACAAATTGTGTAACAAAATACCTTCTGCAGTCAAAAATTTGGGTGTTATATTAGACATCAACTTCAATAAATCATATTTCCCATGTTACAAAAACAGCATTCTTCCATCTTAGAAACATTGCCAAGCTACGAAACATGCTACCTGTTTCTGATGCAGAAAAGCTAGTTCATGCATTCATGACCTCTAGACTGGACTATTGTATTGCACTGCTAGGTGGTTGTCCTGCATCTTCAATAAACAATCTACAGGTAGTCCAAAATGCAGCTGCTAGAATCCTTACCAGGTCAAAAAATATGATTATATTAGCCCAATTTTACATTATCTGCACTGGCTACCTATTAAGGTCTGTATAAGTTACAAAATATTACTACTTACTTTTAAGGCCCTAAATGGTTTAGCTCCTGCGTACCTAACTAGTCTTCTATCACGCTACAATCCATCCCACTCCCTAAGGTCGCAAAACTCTAGACTCTTGGTAGTACCTAGGATAGCAAAGTCCACTAAAGGAGGTAGAGCTTTTTCACATTTGGCTCCCAAACCCTGGAATAGCCTTCCTGGTAACGTTCGGGGTTCAGACACACTCTCTCTGTTTAAATCTAGATTAAAGACTAATCTTTTTAGCCAAGCATTCACATAATGTATCTCATAACCTTGTACTTCAGTTACATCTGATCAAATGCACATTTTCATTCTTATGCTTAGGTTGAACACATCATTTTTTGATTAGTTGGAACAGCAGCTAAGCTACTTTTTCTCTATTACCTCCTCTGTTTCATCCCGTGGTAACGTCTCGGTTAGGTATGTAACCCTTATTCCCTGAAGGAGGGAATGGAGATGTCATGTAGGTGACCGACGAATTGGGATCTCGCTTAAAAAGACCAATCCACTTCGAGTGTAAACTAAACGGGAATGGAGATGTCATGTAGGTGACCGACGAATTGGGATCTCGCTTAAAAAGACCAATCCCCTTCGAGTGTAAACTAAACGAGCCAATGCACATTGGCATGTGATGATTGCATCCAGCTGCCGCTGAGTATAATTAGGCAGCAGGTGCAACGCATACTCAGGTTTTAGCTGAGGAGCTGAGCCAGTGACCCGGCCGCTTAGCGGTGGTACAGTAGCCGTGGCGACAGGACTTGACGTCTCCATTCCCTCCTTCAGGGAACGAGGGTTACATACGTAACCGAGACGTTCCCTTTCAGTCGGTCACTCTTGACGTCACGTCGGTGACCGGTGAATTGGAATCCCTACCAAAGCGCCATGGATGCTGCCCCTTCCAGTGTCCTGTGCGAGCCGCCTGCGCCCCTTTTTGGTGTAGGCCAGGGCTCGCAACAAGAAGGCCAGTCACTGTTGTCATAGCACTTTCCATGGATGCAACACTTCTAGTAGAGTGAGCTCACAACCTGATTGGGCAGGGCATACCCTGTGCCACTATCCAGTGGGCCATCCTCTGCTTAGAGACGGCATTCCCCTTCTGCCGGCCTCCTTGGCAGACAAAGAGCTGGTCTGAGGTCCTGAAGCTTTGTGTCTAGTCTACGTAGCATCTCAAAGCTCGGACGGGACAAAGCAAATCTAGGGCTGGGTCTGCCTCCTCCGGGGGCAGCGCTTGCAGCCTCACCACCTGATCCCTGAACGGAGTAGTGGGAACCTTGGGCACATGGCCGGGCTAGGGCCTCAAGATTACCTAGGAGTCAGCTGGCCAAAACTCTAGACATGAATCGTCATCCGAAAATGCATGCAGGTCCCCTATCCTCTTGATGGAGGCCAGTTCAAGCAGGAGCAGAGTCTTCATTGATATAAACTTCAGCTCAACTGTCTGCAAAGGCTCAAATGGGCCCTGCTGTAGTGCTCTGAGCACTAGAGACAGGTCCCAACAGGTGAGCGTGATTTGACCAAGTACAACATGTTCCTGGATCAACATCCTTGTTGATCCTTGAACATCATTCCAATTAACCAATTAGAATTGAGAGATAACTTTTCAGGAAATGTCAGTTTTAGGCTTACAATCAGGATTAGGTGCTTCTACATCCTTGTTAATCAGCTATCATTTCCCTCTGATTTTAGGAATAAATTATGGGTAAGGTTAAGTTTAGGGGTATGGATTGGGTTAGGTCTGTATTTTTGGACAGTAATGTTGATCCAGGATCTCCAACCCTTGCTGCAGAAAGGACAGCACGACTCTGATCGGGCATTTCCGGGGGTCTTCTCGGTGAGAAGAACACCACTCGATGAACAGGTTCCACTTCAAGGCATAAGCGGTTCTGGTAGACGGTGCTCTCGCCGAAGTGATGGTGTCAACTACCTCCTGGGGAAGGTCACCTAGAACCTCCATGTCCCGTCCAGGGACCAGACATGAAGTTTTCAGAGGTTGCGGGTGCCTCAGGTTGCCCTGTCTCTGAGTCAGTAGATCCTTCCTCAGAGGAATCTGCCAAGGAGGGGCTGTCACAAGGAGCATCAGTTCCGGGAACCAGGTCAGAGTGGGCCAATAAGGCGGAACGAACAGGACCTGCTCCTCGTCCTCCCTGATCTTGCATCCTAGCGCATACGTGCGAAGTCCCCATGGCCAGCTGTGTGCCAGTGCGTCCGTGCTGAGTGTTCCTTCAGTCAGGGAGTAAAACAACTGGCAGTTAGAAGTCTCTGGAGATGCAAACAGGTCTACCTGAGCAGCTCCGAAATGTCTCCAAATCAGCTGGACCATCTGGGGATGCAGTCTCCATTCCCCGGGGAGCGCAGCTCGTGACAGCTCGTCGGCTGCCCGGTTGTGCAAGCTATTTCAGTGGGACTGCTGTCCTGCTCTTGAACATATTCAGGTAGCTCAACACCGACTGAGCACGTCCATGCATGAGGCGTGCTGTCTGTTCGACCGAATCCAACTCCACACCGAGAAAAGAGATTCTCTGCATCGAGGAGAGTTTTCAATTTTCCCAGTTGACCCGAAGGCACAACCAGCTGAGGTGTGAGAGCACCAAGTCCCTGTGTTCGCACAACTGATCCTGAGACTGTAGTATGAGCCAGTTGTCGATGTAGTTGAGAATATGTATGCCCTGCTCTCTCAGGGGAACAAGGGCTGCCTCCACAACTTTCGTAAAGACACGGGGCGACAGGGACAGCACGGAGGGCAGGACCTTGTACTGATATGCTCGTCGTACGAATGCAAACCGCAGCAATGGTCTGTGGTGCGGAAGGATTGACACATGAAAGTACGCGTCTTTCAGGTCGATCGGTGCAAACCAATCTCGGGGACGGATGCACCCATAGATACGTTTCTGCATCAAAATCTTGAACGGTAACCAGTGAAGGGCCCGGTTCAAGACACGCAGGTCCAAGATCGGTCATAACCCACCACCTTTCTTGGGTACAATGAAGTAGGGGCTGTAAAACCCCGTCTTCATATTGGCTGGAGGGACCAGCTCTAATGCATTCTTTGCCAGTAGGACTGCGATCTCCACACGCAAGACAGGAGCATTGGCCACCTTCACTAATGTGAAGCGGATGCCGCTGAACTTGGGGGGACGCCGGGCGAACTGAATCGCATAGCTGAGTCTGATGGTCCGCAGGAGCCAGCGAGACGGTTTTGGGTAGCCAGGCACCCAGACACCGTACAAGCTGGACCAGCAGGACCACCAACGTACCCGCAGTGGGGCAGCGAGGTGGAACGCAGGGACCCAGTCCGTGGGCGGACCTAAGAGGGATCTGAGTGTCCGGTGCAACGCTTACCTGGTTCCACGGTTTGGCAGAGGGTGCTTGAGTACGGCCTTTGATGATGCTCTCGAACCGCCCCCTGCTGCCTGCTGGCGAGAGAGGAGGATGAGTTGGTCCGTCCGCGACTCTCCATGCCCTCTTGGGAGCCAGAGACAGAGAAAACTGCCCTCTCGTCGAGATTTTTGGAAACCAGATTCTCCACCCGGCCCTCCTCCGGGGAAGGGAGAGGTACATTCACCATCCCCCATAGAGCAGTTTCCTCTGTTTTTGGGTCGCCCGTCCCGGGGCCTCTTGCTTTTCCGCTCACTGCCAGGATTGATGGGGGCCTGGACGTGCGGGGTGGCCTGCTACGCCCAGCTCCACGGCGCCGCTTACTCGAGGCTGCTGCGTTTGCTGTGCGGGAGCGGGGGCGGTGGCAGGGGGCAGGATGTGTTTGATAGCCTCGGTCTGCTTCTGTGCGGTGGAGAACTGCTGGGCGATGTTCTCCACTGTGTTGCCGAAGAGGCCAGTCTGGGACACGGGGGAATTTAAAAAACGAGTTTTGTCGGTCTCCCTCATGTCGGCCAGACTCAGCCAGAGATGGCGTTCCTGGACCACCATAGTGGATATCACACGGCCCAGAGACCACGCAGTGACCTTCGTCGCTCTTAGCGCGAGGTCAGTAGCGGTGCGGAGTTCTTTAAGAACTTCTGGGTCATGAACACCATTAGTGCCTTGGCCTGATGAACCTGCAAATACGCCATGGTGTGTAGCGCAGAGGCAGCTTCGCCGCAGGCTGCATAAGCACTGCTGATCAGGGCCGACGAGTACCTGCAGGCCCGGGAGGGGAGCGACGGCTTGCCCCGCCAGGTGGCAGCGGTATTTGTACACAATTGCATCGCAACCGACTGCTCCACAGGAGGGACTTATGTATAACCCCCGCGCTGCCCCAACTTCGAGGGTGGTGAGGGAGGATGAGCCACCGGGGCGGTTTCTGGCAGTGAAAGATGCCGTCCACAACCCAGTGAGCTCATCATGCACTTCCGGGAAGAAAGGTACTGGGGTGGGGCCCTGATAACTAGCGCGAGCCACTCAGAGAAACCAATCGTCCAGCCTCAAGGGTTTGGGATGCGGTTGAAGCTTCCACTCAAGCCCAACCCTCTCGGCGGCCCTGGCAAGCATAGCCACCATTTCTGGATCCGTATTTGGTACTGCTGGCCGCCCAGAAGGCGGCAGTGCTGCCGAATCTTCATTTCCAAAAAGGTCTGGCTCACCCTTCGATGCAGCAATCGACATCCGATCGTCAGGGGGAGCGCCGAGGGATACAAGTGGTACCCTACGGGAGGGTCAAGCCTGTTCCCTGGGCAGTTCCACTGGCTGCGAAGTACAGGTGGAAGGAGGAGCCCTCGGAGGGGAATTCCTCTCCGTTACCGTAAAGACCAGTCCGGCTACTGCCAGAAGTAGCACCCCCCCGGCTCTTGCCAGGGGGAACACTAGATCTAGGCAGAGGCACGGGAACCCCGCCCCTTTGCCGGAAACTGAGCCTGGTCCGCAACGCCGCGATAGTCATTTTCCCACAATGAGAGCATGACTCCTCCACAAACGCTGCCTCGGCCTGCTTAATGCCCAGACACGTGAGGCAGCGATCGTGACCATCACCCGGCGCCAGGTAATGACCGCATCCAGAAACGCACGGGTGAAAAGGCATCTTTAAAAAGACGTGTCTTTAAAAAGATGTCCACCCGTGAATGCTCTTTTAGAGATTGCTCTTTTAAATGTTCTGAAGCGCACAGGGGAGATGGCAGCCTGCAACACAAACAGGGGATAGTGCAGCCTGATGTGTGCAATTCACTCGACATGGGAAGAACCACCGCCGCTGAAGCGCCGTACCGCCAACACCAGAGCTTCCCAAGAGCACGCTGAACTCATTGAGTCTTCACTCTGTAGCAGAGAAGTCAGGAGCAGAACGATATAACTGCTCGGCTCCGAAGTGAAAAGCTGAGTATGCATTGCACCTGCTGCCTAATTAT
>NW_015623076.1:46826-47561 GCF_001515625.1 Sinocyclocheilus rhinocerous | reverse complement strand
AAGATGCCGTCCACAACCCAGTGAGCTCATCATGCACTTCCGGGAAGAAAGGTACTGGGGTGGGGCCCTGATAACTAGCGCGAGCCACTCAGAGAAACCAATCGTCCAGCCTCAAGGGTTTGGGATGCGGTTGAAGCTTCCACTCAAGCCCAACCCTCTCGGCGGCCCTGGCAAGCATAGCCACCATTTCTGGATCCGTATTTGGTACTGCTGGCCGCCCAGAAGGCGGCAGTGCTGCCGAATCTTCATTTCCAAAAAGGTCTGGCTCACCCTTCGATGCAGCAATCGACATCCGGGGAGCGCCGGGAGCGCCGAGGGATACAAGTGGTACCCTACGGGAGGGTCAAGCCTGTTCCCTGGGCAGTTGCGAAGTACGCGAAGTACAGGTGGAAGGAGGAGCCCTCGGAGGGGAATTCCTCTCCGTTACCGTAAAGACCAGTCCGGCTACTGCCAGAAGTAGCACCCCCCCGGCTCTTGCCAGGGGGAACACTAGATCTAGGCAGAGGCACGGGAACCCCGCCCCTTTGCCGGAAACTGAGCCTGGTCCGCAACGCCGCGATAGTCATTTTCCCACAATGAGAGCATGACTCCTCCACAAACGCTGCCTCGGCCTGCTTAATGCCCAGACACGTGAGGCAGCGATCGTGACCATCACCCGGCGCCAGGTAATGACCGCATCCAGAAACGCACGGGTGAAAAGGCATCTTTAAAAAGACGCACCTGCTTATTGTACTC
>NW_015623076.1:44700-46757 GCF_001515625.1 Sinocyclocheilus rhinocerous | reverse complement strand
CGACATGGGAAGAACCACCGCCGCTGAAGCGCCGTACCGCCAACACCAGAGCTTCCCAAGAGCACGCTGAACTCATTGAGTCTTCACTCTGTAGCAGAGAAGTCAGGAGCAGAACGATATAACTGCTCGGCTCCGAAGTGAAAAGCTGAGTATGCATTGCACCTGCTGCCTAATTATACTCGTGCTGCAATCAGCGGCAGCTGGATGCAATTATCGCATGCCAATGTGCATTGGCTCGTTTAGTTTATACTCAAAGTGGATTGGTCTCTCTAAGCAAGATCCCAATTCGTCGGTCACCAACGTGATGTCGAGAGTGACCGACTGAAAAACAGAAACAATAAATCTCAAAGGAAGTATTAACAAACATATAGGGAACAAAGACTTCAGGGGAGAGCTAGGCCAAAACAACAAACAAAACCAAACTAACTAACCCAAGGATAATTATAAATTACCTAGAGAAAGATAATCCAAAAATAAAATACACAAAAACTTCCCTCTCTTCCTGTCTGCCCATAACCAGGAGAAAACAAGAAGTACAAACAAAAATGGCACCCTCCCCCTACATTCCCTAAAATCAAAAAGAACATAACAATACTAACAAACATAGTTAACGTTAAACAAAAATAATCAAATGGTTTTAAATAACTTCAGTTCTCTTTCTGCTCAAGAACACAACAAAGTCCTGAGTTCACTGTAGGATTTCTATCATGAACAGATACGCCATTGAACCAACCATCATGAGGTCTAAACTAATCACCCCATCACATGACTCCAATATTCTGGGTCGACTTCCTGTCAGTCTTGTCGTCATCTACTCAGAGGAGTGATGAAAAACTAATCCAATCAGGAGATAACACAGATATCTTTTTTTATCAGGACTGAAGAGTTCTTTCACAACATATAGATACCTCGTGATCACTAATGTATGGAACCAGTGTAGGGACAGGAAGGATATTTCGCTGATACCCTCCAGCTTGCGAAACAACGGATCTAAAGAACAGTGATAACGTGATTCACGCGTTTCTCTTCTCTACAACAAAAGAAACAGAACCTTGCATGACGATTTTAAAAGACAATCATGTAAAAACTCATAAGTAGTGAAAATGTATCCACTGTATGTGTTACGCCGTATATATGTTCGATGTGTTTATTGTAACCTATGAAGTTTACTCAATGCTGTATAACCCTTTTTAGTAGGAAAGGTTTTTAATGAGTATGCAAAATACCTGATGTTTGATGTTAAATGGAAGCTTGTGTCATTAGCAATAACTTAGTTTGAATGAAAGGTTGATTTTCGGTATTATACGCATAATTACAACCCTTTTTATAAGTATCAACCAAATCTTCGCAAAGATATTTCCCCATATGATAAATTGAAGCATCAGGTTAATGTATGCACGCTCCTCCGCCTTGCAACAAGTCGATTGGAAGATCGCATCGTGGGATGGACCCAATCGGGCCTGCTTAAAAACCCAATGCCTGAACAGATGCTCGCTCGCTTGCTCTCTCTCTCTCTAGATCTTTGGCTTTTCGCCTTACAACGCGCTACAAAGCGCTCACATGCTGTAACATCACGCGAGCGAGAATCCAGAACTCAAACACTTCATTGAAACTTCGTGACTGCCAGAGATCTTCAAAAGCCTAAAGTCTTGCAAACTCAGACTCTTTCAGAAGAACTGCCAAAGCCTCTGTGTCACCAGGAAACCCCATTCATCAGGAGGGCATCCCCAGAAACTACGTCATCCAAACGACAGATCAGCAACCAATCAAAGGCGCTGGGATTCCCTCAAGCAGCCAACAAGGAAAACTCAGTTCAGCTTTCCAGCGCAAACGCAAGTAACAAACAAAGTCTTCTATCTGCTGAAATCGGTGCTGAACTAATTAAGCAGTAACGATAAGACAAATCGCTGCTTTATGATTCTCTCAGGTTGCAAGTTAAAGAACTAGTAGCTTACTAGAATTGTGGGACTTCCTCAGAACTCTGTTACTCATTTCCTGAACCTTTTGTGTGTATGTGTGTGTGTGTGTTTTCATTAGTTTAGTTTAATGTAATCTAG
>NW_015623076.1:35802-39774 GCF_001515625.1 Sinocyclocheilus rhinocerous | reverse complement strand
CGTCTCCTCCTGAGGAGTCAGCTACGGAATCGTGTCACCACCAGTGCATAGCTTGCTCAGGAATGGCAGCAGGTTGGTGTGAGAGCATCTGCACGCACAGTGAGGCCAAGACTTTTGGACAATGGCCTGGTGTCAAGAAGGGCATCAAAGGAGCAACTTCTCTCCAAGAAAAACGTCAAGGACAGACTGAAATTCTGCATTAAGTACAAGGATTGGACAGCAGAAGACTGGTGCAAAGTTATTTTCTCTGATGAAGCTCCCGTCCGACTGTTTGGGAGATCTGGAAAATCGATTGTTCGGAGAAGAAAAGGTGAACATTACCATGAGTCCTGTGTTGTGCCAACAGTGAAGCATCCTGAGACCATCCATGTGAATGAGACCATGATGCAGTTGCTTTTCAACCAAGGGAGTGGGCTCTCTCATAATTCTGCCCAAAAACACTGCCATGAATAAAGAACTGGGGAGCCAGTAACAAAAAAAATAAATAAAGAAAAACATCTAAAGAAAAAAAGAACCTTGGAGAAAGAACCAGGGCAATCCAGCCTCCTGACCCAGAGTCAACACAAACACCAATTCAAATTAATCTCTTTTAATTTGAAAAGATGAAAATAAAAGTAAACAGAAACAATAAATCTCAAAGGAAGTATTAACAAACATATAGGGAACAAAGACTTCAGGGGAGAGCTAGGCCAAAATAACAAACAAAACCAAAACTAACAAACCAAGGATATTTATAAATTACCTAGACAAAAGGTAATCCAAAAATAAAATACACAAAACTTCCCTCTCTTCCTGTCTGCCCATAACCAGGAGAAAACAAGAAGTACAAACAAAAATGGCACCCTCCCCCTACATTCCCTAAAATCAAAAAGAACATAACAATACTAACAAACATAGTTAACGTTAAACAAAAATAATCAAATGGTTTTAAATAACTTCAGTTCTCTTTCTGCTCAAGAACACAACAAAGTCCTGAGTTCACTGTAGGATTTCTATCATGAACAGATACGCCATTGAATCAACCATCATGAGGTCTAAACTAATCACCCCATCACATGACTCCAATATTCTGGGTCGACTTCCTGTCAGTCTTGTCGTCATCTACTCAGAGGAGTGATGAAAAACTAATCCAATCAGGAGATAACACAGATATCTTTTTTTATCAGGACTGAAGAGTTCTTTCACAACATATAGATACCTCGTGATCACTAATGTATGGAACCAGTGTAGGGACAGGAAGGATATTTCGCTGATACCCTCCAGCTTGCGAAACAACGGATCTAAAGAACAGTGATAACGTGATTCACGCGTTTCTCTTCTCTACAACAAAAGAAACAGAACCTTGCATGACGATTTTAAAAGACAATCATGTAAAAACTCATAAGTAGTGAAAATGTATCCACTGTATGTGTTACGCCTTATATATGTTCGATGTGTTTATTGTAACCTATGAAGTTTACTCAATGCTGTATAACCCTTTTTAGTAGGAAAGGTTTTTAATGAGTATGCAAAATAGCTGATGTTTGATGTTAAATGGAAGCTTGTGTCATTAGCAATAACTTAGTTTGAATGAAAGGTTGATTTTCGGTATTATACGCATAATTACAACCCTTTTTATAAGTATCAACCAAATCTTCGCAAAGATATTTCCCCATATGATAAATTGAAGCATCAGGTTAATGTATGCACGCTCCTCCGCCTTGCAACAAGTCGATTGGAAGATCGCATCGTGGGATGGACCCAATCGGGCCTGCTTAAAAACCCAATGCCTGAACAGATGCTCGCTCGCTTGCTCTCTCTCTCTCTAGATCTTTGGCTTTTCGCCTTACAACGCGCTACAAAGCGCTCACATGCTGTAACATCACGCGAGCGAGAATCCAGAACTCAAACACTTCATTGAAACTTCGTGACTGCCAGAGATCTTCAAAAGCCTAAAGTCTTGCAAACTCAGACTCTTTCAGAAGAACTGCCAAAGCCTCTGTGTCCCCAGGAAACCCCATTCATCAGGAGGGCATCCCCAGAAACTACGTCATCCAAACGACAGATCAGCAACCAATCAAAGGCGCTGGGATTCCCTCAAGCAGCCAACAAGGAAAACTCAGTTCAGCTTTCCAGCGCAAACGCAAGTAACAAACAAAGTCTTCTATCTGCTGAAATCGGTGCTGAACTAATTAAGCAGTAACGATAAGACAAATCGCTGCTTTATGATTCTCTCAGGTTGCAAGTTAAAGAACTAGTAGCTTACTAGAATTGTGGGACTTCCTCAGAACTCTGTTACTCATTTCCTGAACCTTTTGTGTGTATGTGTGTGTGTGTGTTTTCATTAGTTTAGTTTAATGTAATTTAGAATAGTGAACAAACTGTTGTTTCATTATAAAGAAGTATTGTCTTGTGTCGTGTAATTCTAAAGTCTAAACTCTGTCCAGATCCTTTGTTACCCTGCTCAAAATGAATAAGATTACAATTTTGTTTGTGTTGTCGTTGGCCACGAAGTAATATGAACATAATTGGTAAGATATACTGATTTTAACGCTCGCTGGACGAACCGTTCGATAAAGTATAAGCTCTACATTTTGAATCAAATCAACTTGAAGAAATCAACATCGAATCTTAAAGAATCGATTCCCTAAAAGCTAAAATAAAAGAGTTACATTTTATTACATATGGTGGGGAATAAAAAGCGGGCAGATTTGACTTAAAAATTTCATAAAACCAAGACATTATTGTGAATCTTTTCTATTTTTATCCGGAAGAATAGATTAGATACAGAGAAACAGAGTTTGTTGTGTGACTGTTGTAGGATATCAGACCGAACTGGCCGTCTCAGTGATCAGCCGTAAAACAGTGATTCTGTCCAAATTCCCTTTAAAATCTTAAATGATTCCCTTTGAGCTAAATTGACCTGTTTCCCTTACACTGTATACTATTGAGGCATGCAAGCGTGTTGAATGTTTGAATGTGCAACTCGAGTTGTTTAAAGAAGTGAACTGCAGTAAAAACATTTACATTTTGTCTGTCGAGACAAAAAAATAAGTCACTCTAGAAAAGCGCACAAGAAAGAAGCGAGCGTGTTCCTCGTTTTTCTTTCTTTTAAAAGGCCTTCATAGTTCGATTTGTTGGTGCGTGTTCCACTTCCAAATTCGTCTATGCTATTCATCTCCCGGCTTGAGAATTAACTTAGCTAATTAATGCTGTCTTGCCATTTATTCACTAAAACTAGTGATCTTGAAAACGCGGCGCTCAGAGAGTGTCCGAATGTTATTTTAAGGGAGAATTGTGGTTAAATCCACGTGTGTTTTTGTCTGTATAAATAAGTGCTGAGATCCGCCGAGATCTCAATAACAGTTATTGTATTAATTGCAGTAAATCTGTAGATTAATTTACCTCACTCTGAACGAGTTGAGAGTGCTCAGCGATAAGAATCTAAAAAGTGCTTTTTGGTTGTTCAGTGCGAAATGCGCCGTCATTTCACGTGAAGCACGTAAACTGTGTGTAATCTGCCTGCTAGCTTACTGCAAAGTACGTTGCCATAGTAACAACCGTAACCAGGAAGTCCTGAGAAACCTTTTCCGGGTGAACTTTCAAGTGTGCAGGCACAGTCCGCCAGCGCCATTTTGAGCCGTTTGTAAACAAAGCCTAGCCTAAGCTAAGCTAACGAGTTTGCATTGAAGGCTAGCAGTTAGCATTCGGTAGCATTTTGGTGTTCTCGAATGCAATGTTTGGCAGTGTTGATGTGATCTAAGCTTGTGTATCTGAACTCTCACACTAGTGGGTTCTTTCACCTCATCTCTCTCTCTTTTACACTTTTCATCCTTCTCTCTTCTACTCTCCTCCCATTATAAAGGAACATTACCAAACGCAAACGTAATAAACCTTGTGTACACAATCATAGTTGGGTTTTAATCACGTTTATTTAAGGTTCTCCCTTGCTTAAAAGCTGTTGTTGTCTTTGTTTTAAAATTTAATCCTCCT
>NW_015623076.1:1226-34698 GCF_001515625.1 Sinocyclocheilus rhinocerous | reverse complement strand
GCCGAGATCTCAATAACAGTTATTGTATTAATTGCAGTAAATCTGTAGATTAATTTACCTCACTCTGAACGAGTTGAGAGTGCTCAGCGATAAGAATCTAAAAAGTGCTTTTTGGTTGTTCAGTGCGAAATGCGCCGTCATTTCACGTGAAGCACGTAAACTGTGTGTAATCTGCCTGCTAGCTTACTGCAAAGTACGTTGCCATAGTAACAACCGTAACCAGGAAGTCCTGAGAAACCTTTTCCGGGTGAACTTTCAAGTGTGCAGGCACAGTCCGCCAGCGCCATTTTGAGCCGTTTGTAAACAAAGCCTAGCCTAAGCTAAGCTAACGAGTTTGCATTGAAGGCTAGCAGTTAGCATTCGGTAGCATTTTGGTGTTCTCGAATGCAATGTTTGGCAGTGTTGATGTGATCTAAGCTTGTGTATCTGAACTCTCACACTAGTGGGTTCTTTCACCTCATCTCTCTCTCTTTTACACTTTTCATCCTTCTCTCTTCTACTCTCCTCCCATTATAAAGGAACATTACCAAACGCAAACGTAATAAACCTTGTGTACACAATCATAGTTGGGTTTTAATCACGTTTATTTAAGGTTCTCCCTTGCTTAAAAGCTGTTGTTGTTTTTGTTTTAAAAATTAATCCTCCTCCTCAGCCTCATTACTTTAATGCTACGTTGTGATTAATTTAATTATAACTTGCTCTTATAATCTAATGACAACAACATTAGAATTTTTAATCGTTAACTATCAATAGGGCTCTGAAATTTTGAATTGCATTTGTAAGTAACTAGGGTGGTACGGATTAAGCTAATTATAATTGCCCTTATAATTGTAGTAACATCAGTGGGTATTAGTAACTTGCTATCCTTAGGGATTCAAAGTTTCTAATTTAATTTCATAATTAATTACATATTTGAAATTTTCATTTCAGTTAATAACTAATTACAGTTCCTGTTTCCCTATTGCAACAATACTTATTGATGCAATTGAATTATAATTGCTCTGATAATTTAATGACAACAACATAAAAACTTTAATCAGTAACTATCAATATTGCTCTGAAAATTTTTTTTCATTTGTAGTTAATTAGGGTTGGGTTGCCCTGCTTCAAGGAGTAGGAGCTGAGTAAAGCTGTTAATTGCTTCTAATGTCTTCTTGCTTTTCCTACACTCTTTCATCCAGTGTCCAGGTTTACCACAGTAATGACAACTGCCCTCCCTCTTAGGATTTTTACGTTTCTGTCGGTTCTCTGTGTTGACCTGAAAGGATACTGCTGCAATCTTTACTCTGGCTTTAACATCAGAGTCTCTTTCCCATGTAGCTATACTGTAGGAAACTTTTTGCAAACTTCCAGTGGACCATGTTAGATCTAAGAATGGCAAAGCAGATCTGTACTCTGATAAAAGGCCATCAAACCATGCTCAAACTAGTGGTCCTTTATGATCCAGTACCTTCTCTGGGGTGTCAGCTATTCCACTGTATGCTGCAGCTGACTGAAAAAACCTTTCAGTGTATTCACTCACAGTTTCTTCTTTCCTTTGCACACAGTTAGTGATTCTGGACCAGTCTATTTTGGGTCCCATGATATTCTTTAGAATTTTCAAAACACCTTCTCTCAAATCGCCTTTACTGGCATGTTGTAGTTCAGAAGTAACAGCAGACTCAAAACTGTTGAATTCAGATTCAGTTAGAATTTGTGACATCAGCTGTGTGACTTCTGCTAACGACATGTCGTAGAGACGCATTTTGCTGATCAATGCTCTTCTAAATTCAGAAAAATTTGTGCGTGCTGAGGGTAAGCTCTGGGATAGTCTCTCTCTATCTTTAGGTCCTAGCGCTTTGACAACAGTTTGTACTTGGACAACAGATGAGTTGGGAGGAACACTTTCAATTCCCTCAATTTCCTGAGATCTTCTCCTAGCGCCACATACCTTCACTGAATCTACAGGCACATCAGTTACTGATTGGATGGCTACATCTGTTTCAAAGAAAGCTTGCAAGTCAGGATAATTGTTACCAGGCTGACTAACTTCTTCCACATCAGTTTTTGCTGCAGCTTTGTTGCGCTTCAATTTCTTAGTCAAAGAGGATACTCTAGCACGGAGCTCTTTGTTCTGTTCCTCTAGCTCCGAGTTGCGCTGAGACTGTTGTGTAGCTAGCGCTAAACCAAATTCTCTGTGGCAGCAGATAATGCCTTTCACATTGTTCTTGCGTATACATACTCCTAGTACCTTTTTACACTCATCTACAGACCAAGTCTTGTCAGGATGGATCTCATATTTCTGAGTTAGTTCTTGTCTAACTTTCTCAGTGACTATTAGGTTCATTTGCACTCCTAACAGTGATTTGAATTCGCTATCTGACCACAAAGGAGTCGCGAGACCACCTTTTTCAGTTGTGGGGATCAGTCTAGCATTCTTTCTAAACATTTTGTGAGTTTCTTTGTTACCACACAATCAAAACACTAAAACTTCTCTGATCAACAGAGGGTACACTTGTTAACACAGATAGTGATACATTGTAGTTTATATACATTTTAAGGGGGAGGGATACATTCAGTAGAGGTGGAGACAATCTAACCCATAGCATGCAAATTAAGTACAGGCAATCAGCCAAATCACCGGCATTTTCCCAGCCTTGATCTCATCAGCATAACAGTGTCATTCAAATGCATAGGTGCTAATCCAATCAGTCTGACAGTCCTAATCCAATCAGCATAACTACTCAAAGACTGGGGCAGAGGCACCAAGGGCCATTACAAACAAAAGGTGATAGTCTCAGTAATCTGGTTCATTTGACTAACAATAAGAGAACAGGAACAGACAGGAACCTCTTGTTACAAACTTTGCTTAAGAGAATAATTTGTCTGATGTCATTTACCTTAAATGATAAATACAATGTACTTCACCTTACTTTTTCATGTGATGCTATGTCAGAACATAGGATCAGCATATTTTAAACAGATTCTTACATTTGTAATCCCACAGTACTTACTGATTAATTTGAATTTGAATTGCTCTCATCAATTTTAATGATAACATCATTACATTTTAACTAGGAAATACCATTTCTAATTTGAAATTCTAATTTAATTTGCAATTAAGTTCTGCGTCTGCCTGTTAGGCCTTCTTTTCTCTCTCCTTCAGTTATTTAATTAACTCAGCTAAAATTTTACAGGTTTTTCCCTCTGCTTAAGCCTGTTAGATAGCGCTCCCCCTAGTGCTTGGTTGGTGAAGTGACATTGCTCCACTGTGGGTCACAGCAAGCAGAGTCACCTGTTCCGAAGTAACCTGGTGCGGGCTAGGGGAAAACTGAATATTTCCATCCTAGTATTGCAAGTAAAGGCACGCAGTGAGGCATCAGCAATCGGGCATCGGAGGAGGAGTCAACAAAGGCTAACTGGGCAAAGGTTTGGATATATAAACCTGTCGGCTATTGACGAGGTACGTCAGACTACGGGTCTGCGCTGACGGGTAGCTTGCAGGGCTTAGCCCCATTCTCTTTTCAGGCCAGTTAGTCATTGACGTGCCTCACCCGAGTGCTGCCCGGTTGTGCTAAAAGCCGTAGCTGTCTGAGAGGCTCACTGCAGTATGTGAGGACGGAGTGTCCGGGGACCATACAGGAGCTCACTTGGTGCGCTCGGGCAGTGGGCCCTGCCACTGGACTCCACTGGACCAATTTAACTCACCACCAAGCCTAGTTTATAAAACATTAACCTTCCAATTAGCAAAACCCCAAAAGAAAGTCTGCCCGGTTGTGCTAAAAGCCGTAGCTGTTTGAGAGGCTCACTGCAGTATGTGAGGACGGAGTGTCCGGTGACCTTACAGGAGCTCACTTGGTGCGCTCGGGCAGTGGGCCCTGCCACTGGACTCCACTGGACCAATTTAACTCACCACCAAGCCTAGTTTATAAAACATTAACCTTCCAATTAGCAAAACCCCAAAAGAAAGTTAGGGTTTCCAAAAAACTTAGGTCAGCTTGTTTTATCCTCCTTAAACAGCAAAACCAAACCCCTAGGTGTATCTATTTAACAGCACCACCACCCTGTAATTTTTCCTAACATTGGGAGCAAAACTTCTCTCTCCCTCTTCTTCTCTCTCTCAGCTGTTTTCTTCTGAGTTGACTACTGTATTAAAGCCCTTGAAACTCAGCTGGATGAGTCAAGAAATTAGATCAGCCGCCTAACACGACAGCTGGACTACATCAAAGAGGAGTCTGACAGCGTCAGAGAGGAACTCAGACATGCCTACGAGCTGCGCCCTGAGCCTACAAGGACACGACGGGCACCAGTCTCACCCCTGCCACGCAGGACCGGGTCACCTGTTCCTGGACTGACGCACGAGCAAAAGGGGGAGGGGGCAGTGCTGAAACATTCACCAGCTCCCTCTGAAGAACTTTACCTCACGACAAAGCTAAAAGAACTTGCTCCAGCCAGCCACAGATCATTGCATGGCTTGGACCTCAAAGACCTCGACAAGCTCGCCAGAAACATTGGCAAATTCACCCCAAGTGTGCCAGGTAGCCAGGATGTCCAAGCTTATCTGCAAGACGTCGATTTCCATCCTAATTTTATGAGCCTGTTACACAAGTCATCTAGACAAACACTAGGGCATAACTATCGTCCTGAGCACCAAATAATAAGCATAATCTTAATAGAAATGCTCTCCTTTTCCTTTTCCCTCTTCTACTTCACTTCCTCAGAGATTGAGCCTGTTGTGAACCATCAGTAAGTTCTGAGTGATAATTTGACCATAAGAGCAGTCTTAAGTCATCAATCAAAAACCTGTTTACGTCTTTTTCAGCAAACATATGCTGACCCAAACCTATCTTAGCATTCACAGCTAAGATAATAACCTAATACTTCAGCTAAGCACACCTGGCAAAACCTAGCTGTAAAACCTAGCTCCACACTCTGTTTGATCTTGTATTAGTCTCTAGCCCTTACTCTCAACACGAGTTTGCCAAAATGTTGCAGATGCTCAGACTAACTGCCCAGAATGCAGACCAAAGAGGACTGGCCAGGCGTTGTGAGGAACACCCTCCTACCCAGGGCTGCCGACCACCTACTGCACCAGAGCCGAAAGCAGCTGGACACTGAGGGAAGAGTACTACTGACTCATGACTCAAGCGAGAGTTATGGCTACAAAGAGCTCACCAAGATCATCATCTTCCTGGCCCACAACCTCATGGGTCTGAAACAGGAGGTAAATGATCTCAAGCAACAGATCACGGCGGTAGCCCACAAGGACCCCAGCGGAATGGAGTTACAGGAGGAAATCAATAGACTTCAAAAGGCTCTGACAGCTGCTGAACAGCAAGAGCACCTGGAAAAAGGTAGCCAGAAAGAACCTGGAAAGGAAACT
Organism: Sinocyclocheilus rhinocerous; assembly: GCF_001515625.1. Classification (NCBI taxonomy): domain Eukaryota; kingdom Metazoa; phylum Chordata; class Actinopteri; order Cypriniformes; family Cyprinidae; genus Sinocyclocheilus; species Sinocyclocheilus rhinocerous. The sequence goes on along the minus strand of NW_015623076.1, from coordinate 29,336 downwards.
TTCCCACACAAAATTACCATTAAAGCAGCGAATTCTGAGCTCTTAGACAAAGTTGCCAGAATTGGGACTCTGATCCAGCAGCTGAACAACACTCAAGACAAACTTGACATGGTCCAAAGAGAACTCGGGTACTCTTATAGGCTGCAAAAGGAAACGAAGCAGACCGCCAAGGACTCAAAGAGGTTCTGTACAAGTACAAGGACTCCTTCGCAAAGGACTCCCTGGACTGTGGCCTGACCAACATCCACAGTGTGCGCATCCCGGCAAGCCCAAATGCACCACCCACATTTGTGCGACAGTACAAGATTCCAGTAGCGTCATATGAGCCAGTGCAAGAAATCATAGATTCCATGTTGGAAAAGGGGGTCATCCGCCTCTGTAACAGCACGTACTCTGCCCCAATATGGCCAGTTATAAAGCCCAATGGCAAATGGCGGCCCAGCATTGACTATCGCAAATTAAACCAGCAAATACCCTTATCACGATGGCCTATGACTCAGTTCGACCAAGAGATTCCCAAAATCAGAGGCTCAACGATCCTTTCCACATTGGACGTCGCCTCGGGATTTTGGACAATCCCTGTCCACCCTGATGACCAACACAAGCTGGCATTCACCTATGAACCACATCTTCTCAAGGTTCGGACTGCCTTTAAGGGTCAACTCTGACCGAGGAACCCACTTCACCGCCGAAGTCATGCAAGAAGTGTGGAAACTCCTGGGTATACAGGCCAAGCTCCATATAAGCCATCACCCAATTTCCTCAGGTCAAGTGGAACGAGTCAACAGGACAGTGGTCAGCATGTTGAAGAAGTACTGTATGTGTCCGCCAATCAAAATAATTGGGATATTAAGCTTCCTCTTGTACTAATGGCCATCAGGGCCACCCCTCACAGGTCTACCGGAGTATCCCCGTTCGAGATGATGACGGGGCGACAAATGACACTACCGTTACACCTGCTGTACCAACCTGGTGACCTGAACCTCGTTACCGCCTATACCACTCACCAGTACCTGGAAGAGTTGCATCACCTGAGAACAACTTTCACCTTTGCGCAACAACAACTCCAAAGAAGTGCGGAAGGTCGAAAAGCCTTCTATGACCAAAAGGCCTCTCACCAGGAGCTCAACATCGGAGACAAAGTGTGGTACTACAGCTTCGCCCAACCAAGGCAGAACGCTCCCCATCGCCTGTCAAAGAAATTCCTACCTCACTGGACAGGACCCCATGAGATTGTGGACAAGCTCTCACCTGCTGCCTATCGAATCAAAATCAGACAAGGGCGCAGTCCTTCAATGGGTCCATCGAAACCAAATAAAGAGGCACCAGGGCTCCAACCGACAGGAAAAGGGGGAAGATCAAACCAACTGACACAGACCAACAATCCCATACTCTACACCACACTGACATAACTTCTGTCATTCTAGGAAGACATATAGCTATCTTTCTTAACACCCAACATAACACCTACACACTCTCCTCCGCCGCACTACCAGGACCAACCTCTAGTAGAGAGGAGTTGCTCCACACATGTGACACTTGTTTGCCGTCTAACCTCATTCAGTGTTCTTGTGTCTCTGTGTTTTCCCGTTTCTTTTTTTCCTTTCTCTCTATGTTTTCCTTTCCCCTCTAGTCCCCTCATCAGGGAACTCCCTTAACTCAACTTTAAATCCAGGTCCCAAAATTAGGATTGACTCCTTTCACCAAAAAAAAAAGGTGTCGTAAATCGTTGGGAAAAGCCGGCATCAACCAAAGTGAGGCAACACAAGCCGAAATCGTCGGAGACCGATGGCTAGTCAACACCCCAGTGCATACAGCTACCCTCACCTACGATCAACAGTGGACAAGCAGAAGCCCACAAATTGTGATCAACTCTGAGAACTAATAAGGCAAGAATGGATCGCCATCAGTCAGAATTTTGCCCAGAAGCTAATATCCAGCATGCCAGAGCGAATTGCAGAGGTTATGAAGAACAAGGGTCAACACTGTAAATATTGACTCATTATATTTTTTTGCCAATAAAAGCCTTTAAAACATATGATATGCTTATCATTGTTTTTCAGTATACCATAGAAACATGTGGAAAAATAATCTACAAATACTGAAGCAGCAAACTTTGCAAAACACAAAATTTAAGTCACTGCCAAAATTTTTGGCCATGACTGTAATGTAGAAATTTAAATTTTCTGTAAAGCTGCTTTGCAACGATTTGCATCGTGAAAAGCGCTACACAAATAAACTTAAATTGAATTGAATATGTAATTTTATTCTCAAATAATACAAGAACTTTGTGGTGCATGAAAAACCAAATTTCCCTTGATATTTTGATACAGAAATGGTCTTTGTATGCTTGTCCTCATTATCCAAAAATAAATAAATAAATAAATAAATAAATATGTATATATATATATATACCCTCAGAAAATGTCTCATTTTGGATCCTATGGGACAAGGTGACATCAGCTAGCCCCAGTCGTTTGCATAAACACCGCCTCCAGAGCGACACATCAACATAGGCCCTGCCCACTAGCGTTCAGCTGCTAACGGCTGACATAATCATGCTGAATGCGAGTGTTACGTCAAAAACAAAAAAAAATTACAATCACTGCCGCTATCTTATCTACACTGGATACAGTATACAGATGCGCGTTCACTTTCGGACACAGTCCACAAGTTCTAGTCTGTCGTCGAGACACTTAAGGCCAGTTTTACTAAACAGGGGAAATTAGCGTGAGAGCGCAATTCCAAAACAGCGCCGATAAGTGTGGAAATTTCTGCCAGTGTTTTACTAACAACCACGCAAGTTAAAGAACACAGACGCAACATCTCATTTACATATAAACCAACACAATATACCAAGCGCAGCGCAAATTAGCTTAGTCGCAAATAAAGAATAAAGAAATAAAGAAGCCACAGTATGTTGAAAAGAACCAGAGGCCAAAAAATTTAAGTTTGCTAGAAGTTTTGATAGACCTGGTATTGCGTGACTCCTAGTTGAGGGTTCAAAGTCGTCTTTTATTTCCTAAAGCAAAATAAAAATAACATGGCTTGGCAAACGATGTTCGGATAATGTGTTCTTCTGGCATTCCAAATAAAATTAGGCTAATATGTGTGGAAAAAATCCTCCCCCTTCTACAATGCGCTTTCTGTTCCCTGCCTCCTCCTAGCAACAATAAGTGCAGCCATTTCAAGTACAAACTAGTTCAAGACATGCTTTTTTTGGGTGTTAATTAATGGCGCAAATGGCAGTATTTTGACGAGTGCAAACATTAGTAAAATTTGTTGCGTGATTCATTTAAATACTCTCCTCCCATACATTTTGTGTGAAAAATGTTCGCTTTGACGCATTTGGTTTATACAACTCGTTCGCGTCTTTGTGCAGATCTGATACCTAAAGAACAAGTCGATAGTTTATTTTTAATGGCATCCTGGATCATGTCAGAGGATTGATCGGAGGATTTTGTTTTGTAAACGAGGCAGTGTCATGGAGAGTTCACAAAGAAACATTTGTTGAAAGATGAAACAGTACCTGACTGCATCAATCATAAGTAAATTATTTCATATTGCTTTGTCTTGAAAAAATGACCATTTTATTTTGATTATGTTGTCAAAACACTCAAAACATGCAATAGCGAGAGGGTGTTGATACAATTTCCTATGCAATGATGTTAGCCAGTCATAACAGTGGCAGATCACTGAGAAGCCTTAAAGGATTCGCCACTTAAAACAGCCTGTCCAGAATGAGAATGGTTGAGAATTGTCAACCCTGTTCAGATTGAGGGTTGAAAATAATAATTTTTCCACATATTTATTTATTTATTAAAAAAACTTTAGTAAACTTCAAGGAACATATTAAAATAATACAAAATCCATGTCATGACCCCTTAAATAGGACTATCAAATATAGCCTATCCCAATTTTTGACACAACCTGTTGGATCCATAGGCCGATTAAGTATGTGTCTTAATCCGCCCACGGTGGGGTCCACCTGTAGAAAACAAGAAAAGAAGCTGCTTTGGTGCTCAGTGCAAACAGTCTTAAGGTTAAGTATGTAGTAAGATATGCTATCAGATATTACTCAATTAATGTCATTAGAGGACAGAAGAATAGAGCAATTAGCAAATAGCTGTGTTTGCCTAGAACTTGTGAATTTACTTGCTATTTAATTTGCTGTTAGCTTGCTAGTGTAATGGCCTCAAAGAATTATTATTATTTTTTTCTTTATTTTTTTATTTGCGGCTAATTTACACTAATGCACTCTAAAGAGGATCTAATCTAAGATAGGTTAGGGAAAAACAGAAGGAGAAGAAGTTCCAAAAAAAAGTTACAAATGTTTTTTTTTAAAGTTCCGCAACAAATCTGTTGTAGAAAAAAAAGAGAAAAACTGGGGAAATCTAAAATAAAAAGAGAAAATCTACAGAAAAATCCAATGGTAGTCCTGATCATTGTACAGGGGGGCAACATAAAATTGGTGTTTCCGCCAGTTTGTGATAGATTTAGGGAAGAAGAAATAGTAATTGCAGGCATCGAAGCGGCTAAAGGGTGGCATCCATGTTGGATGCGAGGGACAAAGTGATCTGTGAAGTGATTCAGAACCTAACTTCTCAAGTGGCAGGCCTTGCTCAGACATTACAACCTCAAACGAGAGATCCAGAGATCCGATCTTAAAGGAAAGCAAAAGCAGTATTATCACTCCTGAAGAAACACAAAAACAGCAGTGACTGTCATATTGTAAGACTGGGACGAAAACCCATGATCCTCTCAAGGCACAAGAGGGTGAATGTCAGTAAGTTGTGGAAGTAAAATCACTGTCTTCGACTGAGTCCCAACCTCAGTTGTCAATATGTGAGAAAGACTTACCTCCAGAGACTCTGACCAGGGTTCAAGAGAGTGAAGAATGTGACCCTCTAGCAGATCTCAGTCACTTATCTGGAGACCAGCAAAAATGTGCCAGACATCTGCTATGAGAGAATGCAGGGGTGTTCGCCAATTATGACTGGAATGATGGATGTTTTCAGGACCTGAAAAGGGACATTCATTTGAAAGATAACATCCCTGTATGGAAAACATATAACGCAATCCCACAACCCCCCCCCCTATAAAGAAGTAAAGACCCTTATACAGACCTTGCTGAGTCAGGGTTGAATCCAAATCAACATCCTCATATTCCTCACCAGTGGTGTGTGTGAGAAAGATGGATGGGAGCTTGCATCTGTGTGTGTATTACCAGCTGCTGAATGAGAAGACACACCCCGACTGGCATCCCATCCCACAAATTCAAGAGATCCTAGAAAAACTAGGGGGAACCTCCTGGTTCACAGTGCTGGACCAGGGGAAAGTCTACCATCAAGGCTTCATGAATGAAGACAGTAGGGCCTACACAGCCTTCATAAAACCCTGGGGGCTGTACGAGTGGGTGCAGATACTCTTTGGCCTCACAAATGCACCAGTTGCCTTCCAGAGGTACATGGAAGAATGTTTAGGAGAGTTGAGAGATAACGTTGTCCTATATTGACGACGTGTTAGTTTTCAGCAAAGACTTCGACTAACATCTGGAAGACTTGAGGAGAGTGCTACAGTGACAGAAGCAATGAGGTATCAATTTTTGAGGTATCAAAATATCTCGATTTTTCAAGCGAGAGGTATGTTATGACTAGGAGTGGTACAGTACCAACGACAAGGAGGCAAGCTCAGAGCAGTGGGTTATAGGTATCGGACACTGACCCCTGCTGAAAATAAGTACAAGCTACACACCAGGAAGCTGGAGTTCCTGGGGCTCAAATGGGCAATTACAGACCGTTTCCATGACTACCTGTTTCATGCGCCGCATTTCACTGTCTACAGTGATAATAACCCACTGACATGTCATGAAAACTGCAAAACTGAATGTGGCAGGTCAGCGGTGTGTATCTGAGCTGGCAGACTACCGTTTCACTTTGAAGTACTGACCAGGAACAGCAAATTGAGATGCAGACTTACTTTCATGGAGACCAGTGCCCATTGAAGCCACAATCAAAGAGTGCACTCAGATATGTAAGCCAGAATTCCTGGGATCAGTCGGGGAAGCTCTGAAACCACAACATCAGGGAGAAGTGGACTGTATATCTGCAATCTCTTGTAACGTAGATGTCTTACCAGAGGAGCTGAAGGGTTGATCAGAGATCAGTCGACAATATCAGGAATGCCCAGATGAGTGATCCTGTCATCAGCTGAGTACTTGAACTGAAACAGAAAAAAATATATACCTCAAACACAAAGACAAACTAAAGGAACCGGAAGCTGTGAGACGACTGCTGAAAAAGTGGCACCACCTACAGGTTGATGAGGAGGGTATCTTGCAAAGAAAAATAATGACCACAACCCAATTAGTTATCCCAGAAAGCTTGAAAAATATGGTCTACAAATACTTACACAAAGACATGGCCCACCTCACCGCTGATTGTATTGTGACAGCAGCTTGTGCACATTTCTTCTGGCCAAAAATAAGAAAAGAGAAAGAAAATCACAAAAGTGTGTCGATGTCTCAGACAAAAGAAACCAAACCGAATCACCAGAACACCAGTTCAGAGTATTGAAATAACATCTCCATTTGAGATAATCTCCATCGACTACCTGCACCTATAGAGAAAAGTTGAGGGGGAGCAGAATATATTCTCATGGTCATACACCATTTTTCAAAGTTTGCCCAGACATACACCACCAGAAATAAGTCTGGAAAACAGCAGCATAGAACATATTTGGCAACTTTGTCATGCACTTTGGCTTTTCCACAAAGATCCACCATGACCGGGGAGGGAGTTTGAGAACAGCATGTTCGAAAAGCTACATAGTTACTGTGGGATTAGGCATTCGCGGACAACTCCCTACCACCTTCAAGCTAACCCAGCAGAGAGGTTCAATAGGACATTGTTGGGGATGTTGAGGACACTAGGACAGGATGTTGAGGAATTGGACAGACCATCTTAACAAAGTTGTCCACACCTATAACTGTACAGTGCATGAGTCAACCAGATTTTCTCCATTCTTCCTTCTTTTTGGTTGAAAGCCAGTTCTCCCAATTGATCTGGTGTTCCCCACAAAGCAAAGCAAGAATCCCCAGTCTCAGGCCGACTATGCTGCAAGATGGAATAGGTCCATGAAACAAGCATAATAAATAGCAAAGAAGAACATGAAGAAAACTGCTGCAAAGGGGCAGATGAACTACAACTGGAGGGTGTGGAGTTCTCTATTGGAGCCGGGTGATCATGTGCTGGTGAGGAACCTGTCAGAAAGGGGAGGCCCAGGAAACATATGTGGTAAAAGAAAGGAGAGGAGTGGATGGCCCCGTTTATGTAGTAGAGACATTGGATGGGATTGGAAAGGAAAGAGTGTTGCACAGGAACCTTCTCCTCCCCTGTCCTTACCTGATCTATGAACCAAGGACAGCCAATAGTCACCTGGAAAGAAAAGGACGTCGGAGGGACAGATAAAAACTAGAAGCAAAGCTACAATGGAATACTCACCAGGATGCTCACCAACAGCTCAAGCGATGAGGAGTATGAATTGTGGACTACAGTGCAAAGAACAGGAAGTTACCTTGATCCATGTGCAGCAGAATTCCATCCTAGAAGGGAAAAGACAAGCAGAAGCCCTATAAAGGATTTAAACACCAACAGAGATATTGACAAACTTACCTGCTTTGGAGCGACATTCAGAGGAGTCTGGTGAGGAAGTAGCTGGAGATCTTGAGAGGGAGCCAGATGAGGAACCTGTGAAAGAAATGGAACAAGAAGATGGTGAATTAGCATTATAGCCAGGAAGAAAAGCTTCTGCTAGAAGCAGACGTTGAAGGTACATCTATATGTACGACAGCCTGGGTGAGCCATCACTCTGACCTGTGAGATTGAGTACTGTTGGTGCGAACACTGATGAAGAAGCTTGCTGTGCACAACTTCAGTTGAGCATTGATCCTCTGAATCTGCATCCTTCATGCTGATAAGATTAGTTAGAGTTTGAAATATTTAAGTTCAAAGTATTTTGTTTTAAGTTATAAAGATTTAAGAGAGCTATGAGGCTATAGTTGTAATAATGCCCTACAGCAGAATTATAGTTGGAAAGCAGCAGGAAATGTTAAGAGATTAATGTGTTGAAGTGACATAAAAAATGTGTTTATGCATTGTTGAGGTACAGGACGTTCTTGAAAACTTAGATGATTGTTGTAATTTCACAGTTGTATTGAAACTTTTATAGATTGTATAGAAACGAATATCCACCTTTTTTTGAGAACATGTGAGACTAAATCTGTTCTCAGATATTAATGATAACAAGCATCCACTTTCTTCTGAACAATACTCTTCTTCGGTGTTCGTTTACACTGGTTTTGGAAACCACGCCACCACTCTTGCCACTTGAGCTTAGATCATGTGCCCGAGATCTAAGCTCAAATCTAATTGGATGGCCTGTTTTGTCGCAGAGCGACTGGGTGAAAAAATTGACACACAGGGCGGAAAAAATCCTCACTTTTGCATGCCATGAATGATCTCGCCTGGCGTGAATGTCCCCATAGAGATCTATTGTTTCGATTCAAAAGAGTCATTGCACCGAATGTTCACATTCAGTGTGAAAAGGCCTTAATAATGGGGGTTCCCTTCTACATCATACTCCAGAATTCCCCAAGTAAAAAAATACTTACTGTGCCTTAATGGACTAATATAGAGATATAAAAAGACCAAACTGGTCTATCTCTGGTGGTGCTCAGAGATAAGTAGCACTTCTGCTGTTGAAACAAGAATGCATACAGATAAATATCACTGACACTATGTGAGAAAATGGATGTGTGTCATCAGAGCATGAGAACAATTCAATTTAATTCAATTCGAGTTTATTTGTATAGCGCTTTTGACTATACAAATCGTTGCAAAGAAACTTTACAGCAAATTAGGTTTCTACAATATTTAGTAGTAGCTTATCAGTGGTGACTGTCAGTTAATGTACATATGGCAGAAATGTACGGAAAAATCAATTAAAGACGTAATCAAACAGACGATGAACACTATTAACAGCAATTATTATATGATGCAATCAAACTTATAGCAAAATTTGGTAGTTCTGTATGTTGTTTCATGGTTGGCATCATCTGAGGTCCTCTGAGGGGTTGGCATCATCTCTTCTCAGGTGTTCTGGATCCAGACTGAAGCTTGTGTAAATCCTAGTTACCACGGAATGTCAATCACAGCGAAACAAATAGAGACATAATTAGCGTAGCTGCTGTTTCAACCAAGCAAAATTGATTTGTTTAACCAAGCTAAAGGATAATAATGCGCATTTGATCAGATATAACTGCAGTACTAGATTATGAGATGCATTATTTGAATGCTTGGCCAAAGAGATCTGTCTTTAATCTAGATTTAAACAGAGAGAGTGTGTCTGAACCCCGAACGATATCAGGAAGGCTATTCCAGAGTTTGGGAGCCAAATGCGAAAAAGCTCTACCTCCTTTAGTGGACTCTGCTATCCTAGGTACTACCAAAAGTCCAGAGTTTTGCGACCTTAGGGAGCGTGATGGATTGTAGCGTGGTAGAAGACTAGTTAGGTACGCAGGAGCTAACCCATTAAGGGCCTTATAGGCAAGTAATAATATTTTGTAACTGATACGGAACTTAATAGGTAGCCAGTGCAGAGACTGTAAAATTGGGGTAATATGATCATATTTTCATGACCTGGTAAGGACTCTAGCCGCTGCATTTTGGACTACCTGTAGCTTGTTTATTGAGGATGCAGGACAACCACCTAGCAGTGCATTACAATAGTCCAGTCTAGCGGTCATGAATGCATGAAACAGTGTCAATTGTGTGAGTCCAGTGCTGATCTTCGACTTCTGGGGGCCCTAAAACATTTTTTGTGCATAGAAAAAAATAATAAAATAAATAAAAATACATACATACATACATACACTTAGCACATATTGTGTAACGTGCAGCACATATTGTATAAGGCAGGCCTAAGGATAAAATACATATTACTAATAACTGTTATCTTAAAAATTATATTGTATTGTTAATATTCTGTTTATACTATGTTGTATGATATTGTTAATATTACTGTTATACATAATGACAACTCTGTCTTTATTTAACAGTGATAGTCTCTCTCTCTCTCTCTCTCCCTCTCTCTCTCTCTCTCACACACACACACACACACACACACACATATTTGTTTGTGTGAATTGTGAGGACTTTCCATAGACTTCTATTACTTTTATACTGACTAAATGATGTTTTCTGTCCCCTAACCAAACCAAACCCTAACCTTAAACCTACCCCTTACAGAAAACCTGTTTTCATTGCTACTGTCACGGTTCGCAGGTTCATTTACTCGTTCTATTTCTCTCTCCGTGTGTGTGTTTGTGTGTTCCCTTTGCTGATGAGCAGATCAGGTTCAGCTGTGGCTCATCAGCTTCCCTATATAATCAGTTGCTTCCTGCCTCTTGTTGTCAGATCGTTGTGGTAGAGGTGTGGAGTCTAGCCCTGAAGGAGCTCTCGTGCCGGTCAGTCTCTGTTTCATGCTCTGGACTGTAGCTGTTGTTCCGACTGGATTCCGGTGGGGGATTTATGGAACTTTGTATCAGCACGTCCAGGATTATCTTCAGTGGCACCCGTGATACCATTCCTTGTGTTCGGTTTCCTGCCAGTTTTGTTAATAAACTGTTTTACGTGCACTCGCGCTTGAATCCTCTGTTTATTACCGTAACAGAACGATCTGACCATCTATGGATTCAGCGAGTGCATCCGAGCTCCAGAACTTCCTGGCGAGTAATGCCACTCATATGGATCGCCAAGAGGAACAATTAAGAGTCACAGGACAAGCTATCCAAACGTTGGTAGCACAGGTGACCGACCTGTCCACCCAATTACAGCACCTGAGAACCGAGGCCGTAAATCCTCCCATTGCATCACCACTGGTCTCCCCTGCACCGGCCTCCAGTAGCAGCTCAAGCGAGCCCCGTCTACCTCCACCTGCCCCATATGCTGGTGAGCCTCAGCTGTGATGAGCTTTTTTTAACTAAATGCTCCCTCTTTTTCTCTCTCCAGCCGTCAACATATGCTTCAGAACAGTCCAAGATGACCCATGCATCGTTTCATTTCAAGCACTCTCTGAGGAGATGAGACAAGTGTTCAACCGGGCTGTGGCGGGTCGAGAGGCGGCTCGAGTGCTAGCGGATCATTGTCAGGAGCATCGCTCTGTCGCTGATTACTCCATCGAGTTCCGCACCCTGGCTGCAGAGTGTAAGTGGAACCAGGAGGCTCAATGGGACATGTTTTTGCACGGGCTGCCTGACCGCATCCAAGGAGAGATTTTTTTCGCTGGAACTTCCCCCTGATCTGAATGGATTGATCATATTCGCCATTCGGGTTGATGCCCGACTGCAACGCAGAGACCAACGAGTTTTGCAGACTTTAGTCCCTGAAACATCAGAGTTTTCAGCCACCGGGATTAACGCGATCGGACCAGTCTTCGAATCGGAGCCTATGCAGGTGGGCAGGGCTCGACTGTCTCCGGAGGAGAGGAACCATCGGAGGGAGAGGGGACTATGTTTATACTGCAGTGCTGCGGACCACCTCGCAGCCAGGTGCCTGTTAAAACGCCAAGCCCGGCCATAGAACCGAGGTTACGGTCGGGTGCATGGTCGGTAGAAAAATCCACTGCTTCAACTTTCCTTCCGGTTCGATTACTATGGGTGGATTGGTGGATTCAGGAGCCGAAGGTAATCTTCTGAACATTAATTTGGCTTTACACTTACAACTGCCTATTTTTCCCTTAAAGGATGAGGTCCTGGTTAACACTCTTAATGGACAAGGACTGCCTGCCTTTACACACGTCAATGGTCCGGGTTACTCTCATCCCTTCAGGGAATCACTCTGAGAAGATCCGATTTCTGCTCACTAACTCCCCACTCACTCCGATCGTCCTGGGTCACCCCTGGCTGGTTCTCCACAACCCTCGTGTGGTCTGGGGGCGCAACTCCATCGCTGCATTATTGTCACTCCTCTTGTCTCATGTCTGCTTGTTCATCTGTATCTTGTTCTGTGTTTCAGGGGGAGCCGGTGGACCTGTCTAACGTGCCCACGGAGTACTCCGACCTGAGGGAAGTGTTCAGTAAGTCCCGGGCTGCTTCTCTTCCTCGGCATCGTCCCTATGACTGTGCCATAGATTTATTACCAGGTACGTCTCCGCCGAAGGGCAAGTTATACTCACTTTCAGCTCCTGAAAGGGAGGCCATGGAGAAATATATTTCTGATTCTCTAGCAGTTGGGATCATCCACCCCTCTTCTCCTGCGGGGGCGGGGTTCTTTTTTGTGGGGAAGAAGGATGGCACCTTGCATTGACTATTGGGGGCTGAATAGCATCACGGTAAAGAATATGTATACTTTGCCGCTGATGTCTTCAGCCTTTGAGTGGTTGCAGGAGGCACTTTGAATATCTTGCCATGCCTTTCGGCCTTTCGAACTCGCCTGCGGTTTTCCAGGCATTCGTTAATGATGTGCTGATAGATATGGTCGACCAGTTCATATATGTCTACCTGGATGACATATTGATTTTTTTACTCTTCTCTCCAGGAACATGTTCAGCACATCAGGCGAGTGCTTCAGAGGCTGCTAGAGAATGGGCTTTTTGTCAAGGCAGAGAAGTGCGTCTTCCATGCACAGTCGGTTCCGTTTTTGGGATACATCGTCTCGTCCGAGGGCGTGCGCATGGACCCGACAAGATCAAGGCTGTGGTGGATTGGCCAACTCCAGATTCCCGCAAGGCCCTGCAGAGGTTCCTGGGGTTCGCCAATTTTTACCGGTGTTTCATTCACAATTTCAGCCAACTAGCCGCTCCTCTGACCGCCTTGACCTCCATCAAAACGACGTTCAGGTGGTGTAATGCAGCTGAGGTTGCATTTTCCAACCTTAAGAGCCACTTCGTTTCGGCTCCCATCCTCATAGCCCCTGATCCTTCACATCAGTTTGTGGTGGAGGTCGATGCTTTGGAGGTGGGGGTAGGTGCGGTTCTTTCCCAGCTCGTGCCCGCGAATGATAAGATGCACCCCTGCGCATTTTTTTCACATCGTTTGTCTCCCGCAGAACGCAACTATGACATTGGTAACTGAGAGTTGCTGGCGGTTAAGTTGGCGTTGGAGGAGTGGCGTCACTGGCTAGAGGGTTCGGGGGTTCCCTTTATCTTCTGGACCGATCGCAAGAAACTTGAGTACATCAGGTCTGCCAAACGTCTCAACTCCAGGCAGGCTTGGTGGGCACTTTTTTTCGGTCTCTTAGATTTTTCGATCTCTTATCGTCCGGGTTCCAAAAACATCAAACCCAACGCTTTGTCTCGTGTTTTTGATCACTCCGAGCGCCCACTCTCTCCCGAGTGCATAATTCCTGAGAGACTAGTGGTCTCTACACTCACTTGGGAGATCGAGTCGAGAGTTCACACCGCTTTATGGTCCGGATGTCCACCAATTCAATTATTTGTGCCGGAGTGTTTTTTATGGTCTGACGTTATACAGTGGGGTCATTGTTCCAGCATGGCTTGCCATCCAGGGGTTAATCATACTACGTTTCTAGTTACAACAATTCTGGTGGCCATGTATGGCTCGGGACATTCTGGGTTTTGTTTTGGCCTGCTCTGTCTGTGCTCGTGGTAAGATTTCCAATCGACCCCTAGAGGGGCTTCTTCAGCCGCTGTCGGTGCCTTCGAGACCCTGGTCCCACATCGCGCTAGATTTCGTCACCGGCCTACCGCCCTCTCAGGGCAACACGGTAGTTTTGACCGTGGTGGACCGGTTCTCGAAGGCGGCCCATTTTATTCCCTTGCCCAAGATACCTATTGCCAAGGAGACGGCGGTTGCTGTCGTGAACCACGTCTTTCGCATTCATGGCATCCCGACGGATGTGGTTTCCGACAGGGGAATCCAATTCATCTCAATTTTGGAGAGAATTTTGTAAATTACTGGGAGCGACTGTCAGTTTGTCCTCTGGTTTCCACCCTCAGAGTAACGGTCAGACAGAGCGGGCCAACCAGGACTTAGAGCGAATGTTACAATGTTTGGTATCTCAGAACCCTTCCTCTTGGAGCCAACAACTCTCATGGGTTGAGTAGGCTCATAACTCGTTGCCAGTGTCATCCACGGTCCTCTCGCCGTTTCAGTGTAGTTTAGGGTACCAACCACCTATTTTTCCGAGTCTGGAACCCGAAATCGCAGTCCCCTCCACCCACGCCTTCATCCAGAGGTGTCATCGCACCTGGAAGAGAGCCCTTACACACTCTCCTTCGGGTGAGAGCGCGCACCAAAGCCCAAGCCGATCGCCACCGGTATATCATCGGTCAAAAAGTGTGGCTTTCATCCAAGAATATTCCCCTTTGCTCCGTTTCTAATAAATTAACTCCTAAATTAATCGGCCCATTCACAGTCACCAAGATCCTTAGCCCAGTGGCTGTCCGCCTTAAACTTCCTCCTGCATTCAGGACAGTCCATCCCGTTTTTCGTGTATCCAAATTAAAACCCGTTTTTCATTCTGCCATTAATCGGCCTGCTCCGGTATTCTGGACTCGAGACGAAGGGGATGCGGGTTCCAGTACCTGGTGGATTGGGAAGGTTATGGTCCGGAGGAGAGAAGTTGGGTCCCGGCTAGGGACATACTGGATCACTCTCTCATTGATGATTACAATCTATGGATTAATCTTCCTGGGAGCGCCAGGAGGCGCTCCTAAGGGAAGGGTACTGTCACGGATCGCAGGGTCATTTACTCGTTTTCTCTCTCTCTCTCTCTCTCTCTCTCTCTCTCTCTCTCTCCCTCCGTTTGTGTGTTCCCTTTGCTGATGAGCAGATCAGGTTCAGCTGTGGCTCATCAGCTTCCCTATATAATCAGTTGTTTCCTACCTCTTGTTGTCAGATCGTTGTGGTAGAGGTGTGGAGTCTAGCCCTGGAGGAGCTCTCGTGCCGGTCAGTCTCTGTTTCAAGCTCTGGACTGTAGCTGTTGTTCCGACTGGATTCCGATGGGGGATTTATGGAACTTTGTATCAGCACGTCCAGGATTATCTTCAGTGGCACCCGTGATACCATTCCTTGTGTTCTGTTTCCTGCCAGTTCTGTTAATAAACTGTTTTACATGCACTCGCGCTTGAATCCTCTGTTTATTACCGTAACGGATACACTTTCAGATGAACATCATTTACTATTTTTAATCTCTTTTTTTTCCTCGTAGGGACCGCAGGCTGGTCCCCACAATGTCAAAAAAATGTAGGTTTTACTATCCTTGTGGGGACATTTGATCCCCACAATGTAGCATAAACAAGTGTACTGTATATACACACACACACACACTGGGTTTCCATGTCTTATGGCAGGGTTCCTCAATTAGTTTTCGCAGAGGGCCAAATTTTGCCAACAACACCAAGCCAAGGGCCACTGACCTATATATATTTTTATTATTATTACAATTATTATATTATTGTTGCTTTTGTTAAAATAATCACAAGATGGTCACAAGATGAATATTCAGATTTTTTCCCCCAGTAGTCTGTTTTATTCAAACAATTATGAACATTTTTGCATTTAGATACAGAAGAACTTTGCCTGTTGAATATTAAAAACAAATGAACAAACAAAAAATCTGGATCTCCATGTCTGCCATGCAAATCAACTGTTCCTGCTCATTCCCAGACTGGATCTCTTCTCTCCACTTTCCCTAATTGCAGATTCAATTATTAGATTTGTCAGTATTAATATTTTTATGCTTAGATTTTTCGGGGGGATCAAACCGTAACACCGTGTGTCCCAACCAGACACGACGCGATAAAAAGTTAATTTTTTTCCATGTAGTTTTTGTCCTAACCACCTGCGACAGCAACACGTGACAAGTGACATGGGATTCTATTTTAGGAACGGTTTTTATTTTCTGCGACGTCGCGGCAGAAACAACATACACAATATGACAGTGATAATCTCAGGTAATGATTATGTGCTTTATTCAATGTTAAAAGTGTCTAATGTGAGTTTGAATATTATTTTTATCTATCTTTATAGCCATAGTGAAAGCAACAATAGATATTTTACCTCAAATCTTGAAAGTAAATTAAAGCAAACTTGTACATTAAAACTGTGAACTCACTGCGAACCAACACGTGTATTCCATAACAAAGATATCAGTCACTCACTGACTCAAAACTGTTCAGTCCATTCACATTTTAATCATCTATTTCCCGTGTCCACTTTTCTTTTCTACACACTCGCCATGTTTTTGCTGTCACATCATATCTTCACTGGACGCGACAAAGCATTGCAAATCATTTGAATGTTGTGTCAGTACGTTATAAATAGAACCAGTCAGCAGTTTACTGTCGGGGATTTGTCGTCTCGCGCCGCATCCAAGACAGCATCACTGATTATAACGAGTTCTAGGCTATTGTATTTTATTGCGCCGTGCCGCGCCGGTGCGTCCGGTGTAGACACGATGTAAGTTAAAGTAGCTTTCTGATGCTGCGTTTGCATTTTCATGCCACATTATTGGAAATTAGTGCGGACCAAACTTTTTTCTCTCACGGGCCGCCTATTGAGGAACCCTGTCTTATGGGGGACGTTCCATAGATGTAATGGTTTATATACTGTACAAACTGTACAGTGGTTTATATACTGTACCCTAACCCTACTCCTCACACAAAATTTTCTGCTATTCAGTTAAAAAAAAAAAAAACAGCATTCTGTATGCTTTATAAATTGTTTTCTTCATAAGGAACAAAAAATGTCCCCACAAGGTCAAAATTTACTGGAACACAATAGTGATAGTAAAATGTATATGGTTAATTATCTGTAATGCTTGCCATGTTTGGTAGAGGTGGAGGGTTACAAAATAGAAAAAAAAATGACATCATTATTTACAGAGAGGCCAGTGGCACCGCCTGTGCTATATAAAAAAAAAAGTACCACATAAAATATGATAAATCAGTGAGCTTGTTTGAAGAGTGACATAAATAAAGAGGGAAGGATGTGGGTAATTCTGTATGTTTGTTTGTTCCTGTCTTGTAACTATATATATGTAGCTTTGATGGCCACTTCAGGTACTTGTAAGCTACAGGGACACTTCACATTGAATGGGATGTACCAGGATGGAGACCTTCTAATTGGTGGTCTGTTTGAGATTCAGAGGTACCTCAAAGTATTCCCTGAGCTAAGTTTCAGAACAGAGCCAAAACTACCACGCTGTGAGCTGTGAGTTTGTGATCTGTGAGACCACACCAACTGAAGAACGCTTAATAAACAAGATAATAAATGGGGAAATTTTGTATATACACTGTAACTTGTCAATGACAATTTAGTCTAAACAACTGATATTATGTTACATGATGGATTACAGGAATTAAATCATTCACTGCATATGTTAAATGTATAATGTATTTTATTTATAAAATGTATATTTGAACAGAATACAAAAATATATTGTATTAAATTTAAATGTTATGTAATCTTTATGTAATATTTTTATTATTTCTACTGTTACAGTTAGTATTACTGTAGTTAATGATCTAATTTTCCTTTGTATTGTCTTCTCCAGCTTCTATATGACAAGCTTCCAGCAGGCACTAACAATGGTTTTTGCTATCAATGAGATTAATAACAATCCCAACCTGCTGCCTAACATTACGCTTGGTTACCAAATCTACGACAACTGTTTAAGGCTTGGAGTGGCATTCCGTGGTGCTACAGCTCTGGTTAGTGGGACAGAGGAGACCGTCTCTGACCTCAACTGCAAAGACCCACCACCAGTGATTGGAATCATAGGTGATCCAGGTTCTACCCATTCCATTGCAATTTCCAGTGTCCTGGGGCTGTTTCGACTCCCTATGGTATGAGATAGACATTTTAAAACCTTTTTTTTCTGTAAAAAAATTCCATGTTACCCCCTTTTTTTGTCAATCGCATTATTTTTTTTGTTTCCATCACAATGAATTTGGTTATCAATTAAGCCATTCTCATATTTTCAATTGTAATAGCAGACCACTGTATGCAAATATCAATAACTTGCTTCACACACACTTTTTATTTGTTCATCTTCCTCTCACCTTATTCTCTCTGTCTCTGCTCTCTTCTAATTAGATTAGCTACTACGCCACCTGCTCTTGTTTGAGTGACAGAAAAAAGTACCCCTCTTTCTTCAGAACAATCCCCAGTGATGCCTTCCAAGTTCGGGCTATGGTTCAGATCTTGAAGCATTTTGGATGGACCTGGGTTGGTCTCATCTACAGTGATAATGACTATGGCATCTATGCTGCTCAGTCATTCCATCAGGAAATGCATCTAATTGGATATTGTGTTGCTTTTTCTGAAATCCTGCCCAATGATAACAACCCCATAGATATTCAACGCATAATGGCAGTTATTCAGTCCTCTACAGCTAGAGTGGTGGTTGTTTTTTCTGCTTCATCCTTACTGATACCTTTGATGAATGAGGTGGTGTTGCAGAACATAACAGGCAGGCAGTGGATTGCAAGTGAAGCTTGGGCCACTTCACCTGTATTTCGCACACCGCGTTTCCAGCCATTCCTGGTGGGCACAATGGGCATTGCTATCAGGCGTGGAGAGATCGAGGGGCTTCATGACTTTCTGTTATGTATTCGTCCCAACAATGGTCAAAGAAATGATGTGGTGAGAATCTTCTGGGAGAACATCTTTGGGTGCAGTTTTGAAACTAAGGGTAAAGGGACTGATGGAGAGCAAGTAAAAAAGGTGTGTACAGGACAGGAGGATCTGAGCACAACAAACACACCATACACTGATGTTTCAGGATTGAGGGCATCGTATAATGTGTATAAGGCAATTTATGCCCTGGCACATGCAGTTCATGACCTGATGCAGTGTGAGGGGGAGAGAGGACCATTCAGTGGAAACAGATGTGCCGACATAACCAACCTGAAACCGTGGCAGGTAAGACCCATATGTTTAGTGTATTCTCTTTAGGCATATAGAAGAGCTGAATGTGGAAAAGCAAAATATTTGCTATACATTAATTCAAATTTCAAATAAAAATATAAAACCTGTCCTGTCTACAAACTGTATAGCTGGTTCACTACCTACAGAAAGTGAACTTCACCACAGGCTTTGGGGATCATGTGTCATTTGATAAGAATGGAGATGCTCTGGCCATCTATGATGTGTTGAACTGGCAGCCGAGCGCTGATGGATCAATTAAGCTCCACAAGGTCGGTGTAGTAAATGAAAGTTCGGCAACCGGGATGGTTCTCACACTCGACGAGGATGCATTTTACTGGAATTTTGAAACAACAAAAGTAATTACTTTTGAATGTTAAAATGCCATCCTTTTTGCAGGTATAAAGACTAAATAGTAGTTGAAGCTATGATAAGACAATTGTAAATAAATTAATGGACAATCCAAGCTAGTCATTATGTAAAAGACAAACACATAACTGACAGCAGTTGATGTCTCTTTTAGCCCCCACAGTCAGTATGCAGTGAGAGTTGCCCCCCAGGAACCAGACGAGCCACAAGAAAGGGCCTTCCTCTCTGCTGTTTTGACTGCTTGCCATGTGGAGATGGAGAGATTTCTAATACAACAGGTGAGGAGATTATTGTTTGCAAAATTTGAATCAAATTTGAAAGTCCTCTTCAAAATCTCACCTTCTGTCTTTTGCTTACTCAAAGATGCTATTGAATGCACAACATGTCCAGATGAGTTCTGGTCCAATCCAGATAAGGATCAGTGTGTCCCCAAAGAAATAGAGTTTCTATCCTATGAGGATCCTCTGGGCATCTCTCTCACCACTGCTTCCCTGCTTGGCACCTTCCTCTGTGCTCTTGTGATGATCATATTTGCTCTTCACCGTAACACTCCCATAGTACGTGCCAACAATTCAGAACTTAGCTTTCTGCTGCTGTTGTCACTCAAACTGTGTTTCCTGTGTGTGCTACTGTTCATTGGCCAGCCACAGTTGTGGACATGTCAGTTAAGACATGCTGTGTTTGGTATAAGCTTTGTCCTGTGCATCTCCAGCATCCTGGTCAAGACTATGGTGGTAATAGCCGTATTCAAGTCATCTCGACCAGAGGGCAAAGGAGCAATGAAATGGTTTGGAGCAGCTCAACAAAGATGCACAGTTCTGGTCCTAACAGCCCTCCAGGTTGTGATATGTGCAGTCTGGCTATCAACTGCCTCTCCAACACCCCATAAAAACAACCAGTATACTCGCTCTAAAATAGTATATGAATGTGCCGTTGGCTCAGTGGCTGGTTTTTCTATGCTGCTGGGATACATTGGACTGTTGGCAGCAGTAAGCTTCCTGTTAGCCTTCCTTTCAAGGAATCTTCCAGATAATTTTAATGAGGCTAAGTTCATCACTTTTAGCATGTTAATCTTCTGTGCTGTGTGGATTGCATTTGTTCCAGCATATGTGAGTTCACCAGGGAAATATGCAGTTGCTGTGGAGATATTTGCCATCCTGGCTTCAAGTTTTGGATTACTGGTGGCCATATTTGCCCCGAAGTGCTACATCATCCTTTTACAGCCAGAGAAAAACACTAAAAAAGCCATAATGAGAAGAGAAGCACAAAATAAATAGTTTTACATTATTGTGGTCAACCATCTACAGACACATTGGTGACATTTTGATTAGTATTTTACTTTAATTTTGAAATCTGAATTAAGTTGAAATTGTTACAATTATATTATTACAATTTTTGTGTGGAAACAATTTAAACTTCATCAGCCTCTTTACAATGTGATATAATTTAAAAGCATAACAAATATAAAAAAACATCTCTGAATTAAGCATTTTTTAACAGAACATTAATAATTAGAACTATAACGGATATAAAAACAGAGAGGAAAAACATAACATTCTTGGGACCAATTAGCTGATATTTATCCATTATCTAAATGCATGTTGTTGATCTTGTTGTAAACATTTCATCCATGCATGTGTTTCAGATTTTTGGTTGTGAGCAAGCAGTACCTCATCACACTATTAAAATTCACTCCACACATGAGTTCATGACCTGGCTCTGTGGATTTCCTGTTACAGTTGTAAACAATTACATTTTCCTAATGACAATGTTTCTCTCTCTCTCTTTATTTATTTATGTAGTTCAACAAGTATGAACACGTATTCAAATGTGTCCACCATGGACACAAATAATCAGTGGCTATCAACTGCCTCTCCAACACCCCATAAAAACAACCAGTATAATCGCTCTAAAATAGTATATGAATGTGCCTTTGGCTCAGTGGCTGGTTTTTCTATGCTGCTGGGATACATTGGACTTTTGGCAGCAGTAAGCTTCCTGTTAGCCTTCCTTTCAAGGAATCTTCCAGATAATTTTAATGAAGCCAAGTTAATCACTTTCATGCTGGGTACACACTAAAAGATTAGTAAAATCTTATAAGATCTTCAAAATGTGAGAGACCACAAACATGAGAAAACAAAATCCTAGATTTAACCGTTTTGCTCCTATAGTGTGTGGTGTGCCGTGATGTTCACCCCACACATCAGGATTTCTGATCGTAAATATTCAACATGTTGAATACTTACGATTCGCGATCGGGGCGCCTCTGACGTTCTTACGAGCAGATTCAGTCACTCTTAAAGTAGCACTATGTAACTTTTTCTGTGTTCAAAATTTGCAAAATGTATATAATGAGCGAGTACATCATGAATTCATCTTCAAAACCGCGTTTTTTGTCTTATTTCGAATCACTACGGTACACTTAAAATAAGTACTTATATTTGGACTATTGCAGCCTGGTCGGGTCGTCATCGCTGCGGAGTAACACATACCTGCGTGAATCGCCATAGACATAAACTTAGAGAAGTAGCTCCGGTTGGAATGTTCTTCCGCGGGATGTGTGCAGTTCTGTTTATTAACCGCTAGAGCGCCAAAAGTTACATAGTGCTGCTTTAACACACCTCACACCACAGAAAATCTGATAAGATAATCTTTAGAACCAGGAAGGGGAGAAATCGGCCCAAAATCAGCCCGATTATCTTGTGGTGTGTACCCAGCATTAGCATGTTAATCTTCTGTGCTGTGTGAATTGCATTTGTTCCAGCATATGTGAGTCCACCAGGGAAATATGCAGTTGCTGTGGAGATATTTGCCATCCTGGCTTCAAGTTTTGGATTACTGGTGGCCATATTTGCCCCAAAGTGCTACATCATCCTTTTACATCCAGAGAAAAAACACTAAAAAGCCATCATGAGAAGAGAAGCACAAAATAAATAGTTTTACATTATTGTGGTCAACCATCTACAGACACATTGGTGACATTTTGATTAGTATTTTACTTTAATTTTGAAATCTGAATTAAGTTGAAATTGTTACAATTATATTATTAAAATTTTTGTGTGGAAACAATTTAAACTTCATCAGCCTCTTTACAATGTGATATAATTTAAAAGAATAACAAATATTTTTTTTAAAACATCACTGAATTAAGCATTTTTTTAACAGAACATTAATAATTAGATAACGGAGATAAAAACAGAGAGGAAAAACATAACATTCTTGGGACCAATTAGTTGATATTTATCCATGATCTAAATGCATGTTGTTGATCTTATTGTAAACAGTTCATCCATGCATGTGTTTCAGAATTTTTCATCAAAATGTCATAACTTGGTCTTCTGGTGAAATGACAGATTTCTCTTGGTTGACATATTCCGGTTGTTACGTATCCGGTCCATGAACTTCCGTCTGGTAGCCATCAGAGGTCACCCTTTCCATTTTCATTGACTCTCGCACTACACACTGTTGCATTAATGTTCCCTTATCTATATTATTTTAATTTGCCATATTACATTTATTAGAAAGCTATTTACTCAGTTTTCACTCTTGTGTTCAGGCCCTAAAGAGTAAAATACAATACTGATGCTGTATATAACAACACATGAAATAATAACTGATAATCAACGTTTTTGTCTGATTCCGGTAAAACTGATTTACAAAACCTATGCATTGTAGTTAAAATATTTTATTTAAATGATTCAAATTTATGATACATTTTTAATATGCACTCAGTAGTTTTTTTTGTAATACTTACACCTATAGTGTGAATGCAGCACTCAACACTATGCCAAATCACTTTAATCAAAAATATATATTTATTTGCCCTGCATTTTGTGACTATGAGAGATTACACAAAAGTGGTATGTCACAGTTTTATGTTTGTTTTTCTTCTCCATCTCTCCTCTCTGCAAGAAGAGGTCAATAGGTAATTTTTTCATTATAGATGAGGACATACTGCTTGCCAAAACCCTAAGCAATGACTGAACAGCACTGAACTAGTGAATATCATGCCATGGACTGCAAAATCTGTATAGGCAATATGTAAGATAGCGATGCTTGTCACAAGCCGAGTACAGTTACAATTAGTACAAATGTAGGCTATTAAATATTGCTTTTAGATGCTTTTTAAATGTCAAACCCAGCTAGAAACTAAAATAAATAAACATGCAGAAACCTGATTTGAGAGTTCACAATGGGATTGTGTGGTGAACGAGTAATGCTGCACAAATAGGCTAATGTACTTGTTACGTATCCGGTCCATGAACTTCCGTCTGCTAGCCATCAGAGGTCACCCTTTCCATTTTCATTGACTCTCGCACTACACACTGTTGCATATCACCCCGGACTACATATCCCATCATTCATTGCACTGATTTCACACAGCACTGATTGCACACAGCTGTTTCATATCACTCACTCACTATTTAACACTCACTCTGATCCCTTCCCGGTGCCGAGTATTGTTTAGCGCTTATCTTTTGATAGCTACACTACAGAGCCCTCGTTAGTTTACCCTGCCTTAGCCTAGTCTTGCCTTGTCTGTTTTCTCGGTTTCTGATCCTTGCCTGGTTTCCTGGATTTATCCCTTTAGTCTCGCCCTTTTGATTCTGTTCGCCGTTCGTTGACCTTCGCTAGCCCTAGGATTATTCTTGTGTCTTGTCCACCATATTCCTGTTTGCCGTTGTCTGACCCATGCCTGTTTCTGACCACGCCTGTGAATAAAGCTTGCACATGGATCCGCACATCTCATGTCTCGTCAGCCACGTTACAGAATACTCGGCTCCACAAGGATCCAGCAGCTTCTCATATGAACATTGGCCAGGTATGGACACTGCAAGGCTGTTGTTAGCCCTCGAGCAGGGCACACGCTCGCTCGAGGCTTACATTCAAGAGTATCTGGACATTGCCTATCACTCTGATTTTCCGGACTATGTTTTGATAGATTTCTTCTGTAATGGCATTAATCAACCGCTAAAATCTAAACTCATTCACGAGGGTCCGCGTTCATCACTGAGGTGTTTTTTGGACTTTGCTTTGTTGACTGTTGGCTCTCTATTCACTGTGGGATTTATCCCTTTAGTCTCGCCCTTTTGATTCTGTTCGCCGTTCATTGACCTTTGCTAGCCCTAGGATTATTCTTGTGTCTTGTCCACCATATTCCTGTTTGCCGTTGTCTGACCCATGCCTGTTTCTGACCACGCCTGTGAATAAAGCTTGCACATGGATCCGCAGATCTCACGTCTCGTCAGCCACGTTACACCGGTCTTCTCCAATCACTTTTCCCCAATTTACTTAAACCACATCCACTATCAACTACAAGCTTGCATTCAGTTGCCTCTCTATTGTTGAATGTTACACCTGTCAGGATCATGGACTGTCTGTGTCATGTTTTGCCCCTGTTTCTGTTCCCTTATTTCGTCATGTTCCTGTCCTCGTTTTGTTAATTAGTCATCCCATACACCTGTGTTTCCCCAATTATCCCCTGTATTTAAGTCCTAGTCTGTGCAGTCTGTCTCTGTCGGTTCTACTTGTTATGTTCATGTGTTTCCTGCTGTTCCCAGTGTTGGATGTACCCTGTGTTTCTTTGATTAAAGACTGTTTCATTTATTCCTTGTCTCCATCGTTCCTCTATTTTTATTCTTTGACCAGCATTTCTCAACTGGGCATTCAGAGAACAACGGTAAGTCTTGCAGCAACATTTTGAAAAGGGTTTGTTCACAATTCACCGCAAAATGAGCTGAAACTTGTAACTAATTCTCAGAATATGAATAGGCAAACAAGTGATTTACAACAAATTTTAATGGGAAACAAATGAATGACAGAAAGTGATAGTGTTGCCAGATCTTGCTAAAAAAAAAACGCAAACAAACCGCTCCGCCTCGGGCTGTCTGCAGCTTGGCTTAGGCAACCGGATCTCCAAGCTCCACCTTGGACACTCCTTCTCAGCCTGCGGAACCATTCAATGCTAACATACCATCAAGCTAAACTGCTATTAAACATTCACAAAGATAGCGGTACAAACTAATTAACATATCTATTTAATTTACAGACTAGAACTCCATATCTTATCCCAGAGGGAAGCAATTCATAATGTAAATTCTAAAAAAATATTGAAAATATTCTGCACCTAATTTAGCATATCTTAATAGCTGATTCGATTCATTCTGGACAGATTTTGGTTCTGAAAACATCAGATGACAAATGATCTTATTTGTTATATATATATATATATATATAGTAATGTTTATTGTTGGGGTTAGTGATCGCCTCCTTTAAGAATTCCACATTTTCTGTACAAAATATAATTTTGTCCATCATTACTACGTTTGCTTCATCAATATTGTTGCTATGGAAAACTTCCAATCGATGCAAATAAAACATCTTTTAGAGATTCAAACATTTTGATCTCTGGTTTGTGTCTTTTCAGAAGTGCATTGTATGTTGGGATTAATTGCACAGTATTATGATCAACATCTTTAACAAACATGCAGATGCCACCACCTATTTTCCCTTAATTTTCCTTGAGGTGACAGATCTATCTGCTTGAACAAGACAGAAGCATTTTACCTCAATTTGCGAGCTGGGGATCTCAGAATGAAACCAAAATTTTGTGAGGACCGTGAGACTTGCATCTTGATACTCAAATGCTTAGTTCTTCTATTTTAGGTTTGTAACATTGCTCAGGATTATTGCAGTTAACTGCAGTTCTATTTCCACATTGTCGAAGACAGCGTCTGACTGTACGTCTTTGGCCCCTTGTCTTCCTACATCTACTACAGACAGGCTGGCAAGTAGTATGTCGTAGTTTGAAGAATGGAGCAGAAGTAGGTTATCAAACACTTAGCCAGGGGAAAAAAATACAAAAAAAAGCAATTTCAAATTTATACAGCAAAGTGAAGGATGATATTCTCATAGATTTTTATCATAATACACTATAGACATGTGGTCCAGTGCAAAAAGGTGATCCCATACATGACTGTCATAGTACATTACTTCACCTGACTGGACTCTTGATATCTAATATTGAGGCTGCAGTAGGCAAACTTGGCTGACTATTGCTAAATTACTTTGGCCATAATATACATTGTACATAATATATACATGCACATTACATGCCCTAGGGCTGTGTAAGAATCTGGTAAATACTTTCAGTGTGAGCTGGATAAAGGAAAGAGATCTGAAAAAAGCACAGATGGAGACCAACACCCCCCAACACAGTTTAGTTCCTTATCTGTCGGTCACTACGAGTTATGTCGTGACGACATTATGGGGGCTCGCCTGGGAGCCCCAATCATCTCTGACTTTAAGAGAAAACGCCAATGAAATTTGGCTAGTGGATTTTGCATACCTGAGCCACTCCCCGTGCATACGGGTATAAATAGGCGACAGGTGCATCCACTCTTCAGATTTTTGCTTCGGAGCCGAGTGGATGAAGAGTGCTATTCTCCACAACGCCTTTCTTATTTTGACTGGTAGCTGCTCTGGGTTGGACTTACGGTGCGAACAGCGGTGTCCCTGTCGTCAGCGATTCCCCTGGGCACTTCAATCTAAAAGAGCAGTTTGCTAAACACAGATAGTTCGCGTCTTTTTAAAGATGCCATTCTGTCCGTGTCCTCTTGGTTGCGGTCGTTACCTGTCTTCTGATGACAGACACGATCGTTGTCTTCAGTGTCTGGGCATCCAACACGCTGAAGCGGTGTTCGTGGATGACTCATGCGTTCATTGCGAGCGTATGAGCATCGCCTCGCTGCGATCTCACCTCTCTTTGATAAAAGGAGGGGCGCACCCTCTGTCGTCACCCGTCCCCGTCTCTCTGACTCGAGCAGAGGACTGCCGGCTGGCGCTCTGGGAGATCTGAGGGTTACAATAAGAGCTTCTCTGCCGGGCACCGCCCCACGGACCTCTTATTCCTCACGCAGCGAGAGTTCCGTTCGGTTCCCAGGTGATTCTGCTGGCCCGTCTCATGCGGCTACCAGCGTTTCACTCGGTGCACCCCCGGAAGATCAGATGTCGATAGCAGCATCGGGGGATGGGGCTATCGTCCTCTGAGGATGAAGGGTGTTATCGCCACTGCCGAATCAGACCCAGAGCTGACGACCATGCTTGCCCGGGCAGCCGTGAGTATCGGGCTAGAGGTCAACAGACCGCCCAGTCCCGAGCCCTCGCGGCTGGATGATTGGTTTCTTGGAGCGTGACATGGCTCACAACCACACTCTGCTACAGTGCCTTTTTTCCCAGCGGTTCATGAGGAGCTGATGAAGTCGTGGATGGCCGTAATCCTCACTACCCTCGATGGCGGGGCGGCCAGGGGTACGTTGACATTCCCCAGATGGAGAGAGCGTTTGCGGTGCACCTGTGCGCGCAAAACGCCGCCACTTGGAGGAATCGTCCGCGTCTCCTGTCCAAAGCCTGTAAGCTGACAGCTGCTCTCGCCCTTCACAAGCTTCCGTTCAAGATGTTGACGCAGAAGCGCATCATTAGATCCAGGATTGGTTTGCAGCAGTCGACCTGAAGGATGCTTACTTTCATGTCTCAATTCTCCCTCGACACAGGCCATTCCTACTGTTTGCGTTCGAGGGTCGGGCATGGCAGTACAGGGTCCTCCCCTTCGGGCTGTCCCCCCGCGTCTTTACGAAGGTGGCGGAGGGCGCTCTTGCCCCGTTACGGGAAGTGGGCGTCAGGATCCTCAACTATATCGATGACTGGCTCTTTATGGCCCGGTCGCGAGAACAGTTGTGCGATCACAGGGACCTGGTGCTCCGGCACCTCAGCCAGTTGGGGCTTCGGGTCAA
>NW_015623076.1:363-706 GCF_001515625.1 Sinocyclocheilus rhinocerous | reverse complement strand
GACGGATCCCTCCAGTATGGGCTGGGGCGCTACATGCAACGGGCAGGCAGCTTCGGGGCTCTGGACTGGGCCCCGACTGCTTTGGCACATCAATTGCCTAGAGCTGTTGGCAGTGCATCTGGCCTTGCGGCAGTTCCAGCCACTGCTGCAAGACAAGCACGTGTTGATCCGCACGGACAACACTGCGGCGGTTTCGTTCATCAACCGGCAGGGAGGTCTAAGATCACGCCGCATGTCACAGCTCGCCCGCCATCTCCTCCTCTGGAGTCAGACTGACCCAGCTGATCTGGAGTCGTTTCGGGGAATCCCAGGTGGACCTGTTTGCTTCCTGCGAGTCCTCCCC
>NW_015623076.1:0-205 GCF_001515625.1 Sinocyclocheilus rhinocerous | reverse complement strand
GAGGGAGCTCAATCGTGCAGCCGACGCGCTCTCACGACAGCTCACGTTCCCCGGAGAATGGCGACTCCATCCCGAGACGATCCAGCTGATCTGGAGTCGGTTTGGGGAAGCCCAGCTGGACCTGTTTGCTTCACCCGAGAGTCCTCCCACTGCCAGCTGCACTACTCCCTGACCGAGGCCCCCCTCGGCACGGACGCACTGGCAC
>NW_015623075.1:0-816 GCF_001515625.1 Sinocyclocheilus rhinocerous | reverse complement strand
AAATGAAATACAACTGGTAACACCCAATGAAACTAAACCAAGTTTTCCTCCAATATTAAAACAAATATGGTGGGGGTGGGTTGGAATGACCCCTCAATATAAGCAGGTTTTGTGAACACGACTGAAATCCTTCATTGTCAAGAGGAACATCAGCCTCAAAGTGCAGCATATAGAACTTGTGATGTTTTTTTCTTTAGCATGATCTGAAGATCATACATAAAAGCACTGTGGCGAGTGGTTAAATATTTCAAGTTTCGCCTCTGGTGTGACAAAATTAAACTGCATAAACTTGCAAATCTGATTTCAAAACTTCCCAAGGTGAACTATTGATTTCTCAGACTGTATATTCAAACGGTGGCCAGGGATGGCTGGTGTTTTGGGGGATGGGGGCTTTGGGCCCTGTTGCCCCACAGCATCTTTCCCTAGCACTCCCGTTGTGGCGTGACATGGGCTGGGGATTAAGTTATGGTATGTTGTAGCCACTGCGGGATTAGAGGCAACCTCAATAATTATTAAATATTTATTAATTTTAATATTATTATTATTATTATTAATATTATTACTTGCCCTCTTCATTGTCCTCCACCCTTTCCCAGTCTTAATGAAATTATTATTATTATTGTTATTTTTAATATTGTTGCTAATAACATTTGTTGTCTTTTTTCTTCATTTTTAAAGTTATACTACTTATATCTGTTATTAATCTAAGATACTATTTCATTTGTATGCTTCCTCCCCCACCTCTAGACACAATGACACACGCACGCACGTGCACATGCATGCTCACAGACACATGAATGCAAATACAGGAGCTAA
>NW_015623074.1:0-2963 GCF_001515625.1 Sinocyclocheilus rhinocerous | reverse complement strand
TGCTCCTCTCCTGTCACTGTTACAGAAGGCAGAATGAGGGCTTGTTTTTCTTCTTCAGACAGGAGAAGCAGAGTGGTTCAGTACAAGGTTGTTCTTGGACCCAGACTTAATCGATCCGGCCATAATTTGACAATGTGTTAGGGCCCTGTTTTAATGATCTAAGCACATAGTCTAAAACGCACAGCGCAAGTGCACTTAGGACGTGTCTGTATCCACTTTTACTAGTTTAATGGTGGGAAAAACAGTCAGAGCGCCTGGCGCATGATCTAAAAGGGTTGTCCCTATTCTCTTAATGAGTAATGGGTGCGCAATAAACCAATCAGAGTCTCATCTTCCATTCCCTTTAAAATCCAGTTGCACTTGCGCCATGGCGGATTCGCTATTTACACGGCGGAATTTGCAAGCGGGACAACTGAACGCTTCTCTAGCGAAGAAATGGCTCTGCTCATGTGCGAGGTTAAAGCGCACGAGCAGACCATCTACAGGACAAGCCGGATTCCACCAAAGCTCCCTGAAGTGAAACAGGCATGGGAAGAGGTAGCTGTGAATGTGTCCTTGTTTTCTGGCATCACAAGAATGGATGTACAATGCCGAAAAAAGGTACAATGATATCAGAAGACGGGGAAGACAAATATGCACAAATATGCAAATTATATTTGGCATTTCGCAATAACCTTGATATTGTGAAAAACTTCGGAGTCATCTGCCCTCCACTGTGGTCACTATGCTAGATCCACTCCAGTTCACACAAAGACAGAGGCTGTGCTGACCCTGCTTAATACACAAACACCTTATGCACCCTAAAGGGGTCATGGCTGGATAGAGAGGCATACAACAGGAAGAACAATTCAGAGCTTCTTTATTTACACAAACTGAAGGAAAGCTTCAGTAAGTATTAGAACTGAAACGTACCTTTAGCTCTAGAAACTGAAGAGTAACAGTCCTTATCTTAATCCTCTTTAGGAAGATCCAGCAAGACGGCGAGAGCCACGGAGATCCAGAGTGGTGTGGCGAGGCATGCGGTAAGGTATGCAACCTTGAGACCAGTCAATGAGAGACTGAGGTGAGTGAACAGATATAGTGCTCAGGTAAGTGGCATCAGGTGTTCGTAATTAGTAATCTGGTGATTGTGAATGGGTGTAGGTGGCTGGTGTGGCTGATGTGAGATGGTATCGTTGGGGTCGACTTCGGGAGGAGGAGGTATCTGGGAGTTGGAGCTCATATGTGACCTCATTTATTTGCCTCGTGATAGGGAAAGGACAGACATAACGGGGACTCAGCTTCCTGCTGGGCAGCCGGAGACGAATATCCCGAGTGGAGAGCCAAACTCAGTCACCTGGTTGGTAAACAGGCATGGGTGCGCGACGAGCATCGGCATAGTCTTTGTGTCTCCGTACTGCCCGCTGGAGATGGACATGTGCTGAGTCCCATACCCTCTCACAGAACCAGTAGTCAACCGCGGGAACTTCTGAGGGCTCTCCAGTCCAGGGGAAGAGTGGTGGTTAAAATCCAAGCACGCACTGGAACGTTGTTAACCCAGAGTTCTGAGCATACTCGGCCCAGGGAAGATACTGGCTCCAGCTGTCCTGGTGTTCGTGACAGTAGGCTCAGAGATACCGCCCGATCTCCTGGATTTTGCGTTCGGTCCGGCCGTTGGTTTGGGGATGATAACCTGAGGAAAGGCTGACAGACACTCCCAGCAGAACAGAAGAAACCACGCCAGACCCTGGATATGAATTGTGGCCCTCTATCTGAAATGATATCTTCAGGGAGACCAAAGTTTCGAAAGACATGCTGGAAGAGACATTCGGCTGCCGCCAAGGCAGTGGGTATGGAAGTTTCCAATGCGGAGAGTGACTTCCGTGGTGTGATGGCGCACCAACCCCTTACTCAGCGGTTTTCCTTGGATATTGGATATTTGGTAGGTGGTGGAATTACGGTGTCGAGGGAGTTTGATTTGAGTGAGACTGATGGAGGACATGAAATTTCCTGAAGCTCCCGAGTCAACCAAGACCTTGACTGGAAAAGAGTAGGTCATGTACATTAGAAGGGCATCAATGAGAGGCATCAGGATGAAGTTGGACCGTACTCACCGCTGAGCGTGTGGGGCGAATAGGGCAGGAAGGCAGAAGGTGCTCTTGGGACCCACAGAGCCCTTGGGTGACTCGGCGAGCCCGTTCCGTGGTTGACAGATGATAACGGTTCGTTTGCATCGGCTCGAGTGCTGGAGGAGCATTACTCGGTGAGGCGGCAGCGGTTGAGGAATCTGCGGTGTGACAAGCGGTTAGATGATGGGAGATGTGCAGCGCTTTTTGCAGAAAGCTCTCTAGACCCACGGTGTCTTCATAGATGGACATTTGCTGTCTGATTGAAGGGTTTAGACCACGTCAGAACGCTGATAGTTTCGTTCCAGCCGCTGCTTGCCGCATTGCCAAACACCTCGCGGAAATGATCCACGAAGGCATCATAGGAGCGCACTAGGGGACTGCGCGAATTCCAGAGAGCTTCGGCCCATTGCAGCACCCTTCCAGACAGTAGTGACATGAAGAATGCGATCTTCCCTCGATCATTCATAAACTGATGGGGTTGTAATTCGAAGTATAGTGAACACTGGAGTAAAAAACCGCTGCAGGCGGCCACCTCTTCGGAGTAGGGGTTTGGCCATGGGACAGGCAGAGGCTGATGGCATGACGGGAGGAGGCTGAAGGGACTCGCGGAGTGCATGGACCAGTTCGGCGAAGGGATCAGGGGTGAGTGGCCTCTGTGCCTCCATAGCAAGCTTCAATCCATTAATTTTCACTTCTGTTTTAGGGACTGGTCTTCTGTCACAGCTGGATAGAGAGGCATCTCTTTAGGGAGATCCAGCAAGACGTCGGGAGACACAGAGCCACGGAGATCCAGAGTGGTGTGAAGAGGCATGAGGTAAGGTATGCAACCTTGAGACCAGTCAATGAGAGACTGAG
>NW_015623073.1:663-1005 GCF_001515625.1 Sinocyclocheilus rhinocerous | reverse complement strand
AAACAGGTCAGTACATTATATATATATATATATATATATATATATGTATAGACTGTGTCTGTGAATATTAAAGGTGCTGTATGTAAGTTTTTGACTGTACTTAAGCATAAAAATACCATAATATGTTTGCAGATATTTAAGAAACATGATAAGTTAACATATTTGTTTATCTAAAAAAAAAGAAAGCTACAGTCAGTTATTCTTTGAAAATGTGCCTTCCGAATGTCGGTCTCTGTTTTGGTTTGTGAAACCCAACCACTGCCAGTTTTCCCAATTGTATTTTGGCACCCCGGGTTGCCAGTTGGCGGAAAACACAGCGTATTTAATTTCAGTCATAGAAGC
>NW_015623073.1:0-178 GCF_001515625.1 Sinocyclocheilus rhinocerous | reverse complement strand
TACTCGTACTCGTTAAAATGCCCCGATACCAAACGCCGATACCACACAGCATGTGATAAGTGCCATATTCAGACAAAGAAACACAGACAACAGAACAACAGACAGCAGAATGGAGTTATTAGACATTAAGGACGTCTACGAAGTATATGTATGCAATGAATATAATGTTAAACATTCA
>NW_015623072.1:704-879 GCF_001515625.1 Sinocyclocheilus rhinocerous | reverse complement strand
TTTGCCGTGGTACTGCGCGTTACACCAGCAACATGCCCGTGGACATTGCTGACTAGCGGTTTGCATGTGTTACTGCACGTTGACGCGGACACCGACGCAGAAGTATAAATGAAAACGGACGCATAGCCTACGGCGTAAAGGCTACGGCGTAGGTCCGACGCAGAAGTATAAATCA
>NW_015623072.1:0-571 GCF_001515625.1 Sinocyclocheilus rhinocerous | reverse complement strand
ACATATACAGACTTTCGTTTTTCTCAACGTGTTAAAATTTTCAGTTTCTCATAAAGTGTTTACAAAATTTTGACAGGTGAACACGTTGGTTCTGACAGTCACGTGGTAATATTACCTACAGAGGAGGTGCTGCAAGAGGTTGTAGTTAGTTCGGAATCACGTCACGAGACAAACAACGTCACACGAACCACCCCCGAGCGCGTTACGTCTGGGTCTCACACGCTCATCGCCAGCACGAGCGATCACACCCCAGCCGCATCCAGCTCTCCAACGCCACAATTGAGGCCTCAGAATACAGGCGGTCATGGCGTGAAACGCTTGAGGTTACAGGAGCAGGATACGGATGACTCACCGACCACCAGCCGTTTAAGGACTTCAGAGAATAATGGTATGTAAAACAGAAAATCTCATTATTACGTTTTATGTTTGATTTTTATTAGTTAATTAATAAACGGTTATTGTTATTTTTACAGAACAAGGCTGCGAAGAGAGAGACCTAACAGCGTGGTCTGATTCAATGATCCATGCGTGGGATCAGATATCCTTCACCGATTCGGAGAGTGAGGAAGAG
>NW_015623071.1:184169-189310 GCF_001515625.1 Sinocyclocheilus rhinocerous | reverse complement strand
TGATTTCTCAACATTGGGACCGGAGAGCTGTCAATCAATAAATTGGAAAAAAAAAAAAACAAGTAACTTGCGTTACTTATTTGAAACAGTAACTCAGATATTCTCTTGTAAATTAAAAAGTAATGCGTTACTTTACTAGTTACTTGAAAAAAGTAATCTGATTACGTAACTCACATTACTTGTAATGCGTTACCCCAGCACTGGGTATTAACCCTTCCTCAGTGCCATGTGCTACCAAGCAAACACCTATGCTCATTAAAACATGTATTACCGTAATACACGTAATGTCACGAGGATACAAGAAACATCTTTCAAACAAATACACATATATATCTCAAACATAACAAAATATAGCAAATACATTTACAAATCATCCAAAATGATCCATATGTAACTATATCAACAAAATATATATACATAGAAAGATATACCAATAAAACAATCTCATGACTCCAACAAAAGTTCTTAACATCAGTTTTTATATAAAATATAAAATTATACTATTATTAATGTTGAAAACAGTTGTGCCCCTTAACATTTTTGTGAAACCCATAATACATTTTTTTCAGGACTGTTTGAAGAAGTTCAGAAGTCAGTTTTGATCAATTTAATGTGTCCTTGATGATCAAAAGTTTTAAATTCTTAAAAAATAAATAATTAAATCTCACTGACCCCAAACCCATATATGAATGTATTAGTGTAATGTATATACAGGTGCATCTCAATAAATTAGAACGTCATGGAAAAGTTCATTTATTTCAGTAATTCAACTCAAATTGTGAAACTCGTATATTAAATAAATTCAATGCACACAGACTGAAGTAGTTTAAGTCTTTGGTTCTTTTAATTGTGATGATTTTGGCTCACATTTAACAAAAACCCATTTAAACCCACATGATGCCTTGACCCCAGCCTCAGTCCATTCTTTGTGAAGTTCACTCAAATTCTTGAATCGATTTTGCTTGACAATCCTCATAAGCGGTTCTCTCGGTTGGTTGTGCATCTTTTTCTTCCACACTTTTTCCTTCCACTCAACTTTCTGTTAACATGCTTTGATACAGCACTCTGTGAACAGCCAGCTTCTTTGGCAATGAATGTTTGTGGCTTACCCTCCTTGTGGCTTACCCACCCTTCAATGATTGTCTTCTGGACAACTGTCAGATCAGCAGTCTTCCCCATGATTGTGTAGCCTAGTGAACCAAACTGAGAGACCATTTTGAAGGCTCAGGAAACCTTTGCAGGTGTTTTGAGTTGATTAGCTGATTGGCATGTCACCATATTCTAATTTGTTGAGATAGTGAATTGGTGGGTTTTGTTAAATGTGAGCCAAAATCATCACAATTAAAAGAACCAAAGACTTAAACTACTTCAGTCTGTGTGCATTGAATTTATTTAATACACGAGTTTCACAATTTGAGTTGAATTACTGAAATAAATGAACTTTTCCACGACATTCTAATTTATTGAGATGCACCTGTATACCTCTGTAATAGTAATTAGAATTTAGAAGTTTAAAGTTTTGTGACTTAATGTCCATATAATGTTAGCTTTGAGGGTATCTATCTGCTAGTGTACTTTTAAAAGTAACAGATGTGAACACATACAAAGTAGTCTGTTCATGCTCCAACATATGAATATCCAAACAGTAATCACTGTATCATGGACACTCACTCGTAATGCTTTCTTTCATAAATTAGTCTACTAATCTACCACCGCATTCAAAGTTATTTGACTTTGAAAAAACACAAACTGGTCATGCAAATCATAACTGAACTTGTATGTACTCTTTTTTTTTGTGTGTGTTTTTTTTTTTTAGCCTCACTAATTCATAGCTGTTTGGCTCTAATTAAATGCCCTACCCCTTATATTACTGTGCGTGTGTGTGTGTGTGTGTCTGGGATCGCATTAGCTTGAAACTCTGTTTCCTAAAATGGGGCATACAGCATAAGAAATCAATTTTCAATATCACATTAACACAAATTGCTAATTGGTTTTACGTCCTGTACAATATTTGAGTTTACTGACCTCTTGACTGATTCCTCTGACTTCTGCTCCTCTATCTCTTTGCGTAGCTCCCATTCCTTGGCCTGATGCAAGCCAATGGGACAGTCCTCAGGGACGGTGAACATTGACAAGGTGTTTTTAGTGTCTTCTTCCTTCAGAGCTGAAGCGTACACCTTCTCAGCCAAGAGTCGCACTCTCTCATCCACCTCGTGGAGAGAGATCTTCGTGAACTGACGCGGCATTTCTGCAAGGAGGTGTGCCAATAAAAAGATAAACGCCAAGAATGTTGGTTCTTGCTATTATGAATTAATGTTAATGATCCAGTTCTAGGAACAGCTTATGCACATTGTGTACATTTGTTCAAAGTTTTCAGAGTACTCTGGGTGTTACCATTTTCATCAGCTTCTCAGTCTCCAATCACAAGCCTGTATATATTCCACAAAATCCCTTACCAGTGTCAAATGAGACTAAGTGAAAGTGTACTGTGTGTCTGTGTAAGAAAGTTATTTCCCTTAACCAGGAAATTAACGTTCTTAGAATTGACAAGACAGTTGACCCTGAGAGGTCAAGTAAATATCTACAGCGGATCTAAATATTCATAATTAATTATAACTAGTTATGATTAATTATTCATATTTCCTCATGAGCTGATTCGTTACAGTGCGAATAACCATAAAGCGCGACGTTACCAACATGTTGCCAAGACCTGACAACTGAGACTCTTACTTTGAAATTAACAACATGGCACATGAACTTAATTTAATGTGGCAGTGAAATATTTATGTGTATGTGTAAGCCATGGCAGTTTTGCAACTGCACAAATCATGGTTATAAACATGTCCTCAAGTATTTGTCCACACAGTTCAGGTTTCACTCTGCATCTTGTGCCTTGGTCTTAGTCGGGTATCTGTGAGGTTAACTAAGTCCCTGTCCTGAGGTCAGTCACTAGATTCCCAAAGTGTCAGACCAGTTGTTGTTGTGTTCTCTGGCAGGAAACTGCACATGGTGCACGGCATGCACCTTTATTTACTTAGCAGGCAATCAAAAGTTGTTTAAGGATAATCATGATAATTCATGTTTGTGCCCTGAGGAAGATTATCAAGAGCATGTCAAATATTGTATCATTGTTCTTTCATATATCAGAAGACTTGAACAACCAACACTGTGAAGCATTAGATTATGCAGCACATTTACAAAGTGTAACTTTGTGGTTATGTTTTAAATGCAACACTAAGAAAAGGCACGAAAAAGGCAAGAAAGTGTCGTACAGGGGTTTTCACACATGCATCCGGGTTGTCAAAGTTAAAATGATAACATAAGACATAAATTAAATATTTTATGCAACATTTTTAACAGTTGCTTAAAAATATTATGGTTTCATTCTGATTTCAAAATATGGAAATTAATAAATAAATAATATTTAACACAATAATTGCTATTCAATTAATAGCTTTAGTTGTAATCAGTAAGAAATAATATTTAAAAAATTAGAATAAATCTGTTTTTTATTTAAAGATTTATATAGCGAGTAAAAACCGTTCTGTCAAATTTATAAAAAGTAAATATTTAGTGACAATTCAAAAGTTAATGAATTAATACTGGAAACAACATGTTTTCTTAGTAATATGATGCTTAATATTTTCCTCAAACAATATAAATGGGTTTTTATTTATTAAATTGTATATCTACCATTATATTTTATGAAAGGGATCATCATATTTTGGCCATCAAAAAGTTTGAAAACCCCTGTCATGTGGGAGGCTTTAATATTGGATAAATTATATATTTAAATTAAATTATTTTTAGGCATTGTCTGCTGCTTTTTTTGTCTTTGTCACATGCTCTATACCACTAGTAAGAGAGTGACAGTTACCCTCACCAGACAAACCACACCACACTTCCTCCATTCACACACAAGACTCCCTGTGCTATCAGTCATAACCTCATTTACATCCTGTCCAGTACGTTGTAGTTTCATATCAGTTCCCACGTCTTGGCTACCTTTCTATTTCCCTTATCACATCAGAGATCACATCTGCTTAAAAGGAGACTCTATGCTTATAAAGCACAAGAATGTAGGTCGGGTCCACCCCTATCAGGGCCGTCCTTTGGGCGGTGCAACTGGTGCGGTCGCACCGGGCCCCGTGCTTTGAGGGGGCCCCGCGGCTAACGGACCGAGGGGACCCCAACCCCCGGAACGCGATCGCGAACGTACCGAGGGGGGCCCTGCTCCCTACCTCGCACCGGGCCCCGTGTCAGCTAAGGACGGCCCTGATCCCTAT
The DNA here is from genome assembly GCF_001515625.1 of Sinocyclocheilus rhinocerous. NCBI lineage: Eukaryota > Metazoa > Chordata > Actinopteri > Cypriniformes > Cyprinidae > Sinocyclocheilus > Sinocyclocheilus rhinocerous. The sequence continues at coordinate 185,024 of NW_015623071.1, read as the reverse complement.
AAACCGTTTTTAATGGCAGATGGGGTTATGAAGTCAAATGCAAGTTTGTTGACTTCCACCTGTGTTGACATGTAACTGGATATTCCACTGCACTGTCAACAGTCCGCAAGCCTTCGATATAGAAGCGTGACAAGCCTGTCAGATAGATGATTCCAGGCTACTCCCAGCCCTGCCTATCTAGGAAACCTAGATACCAGACTTCACTTTCACCGCACTTCTAGAACAGCTAAGCCTTACCCATGGAAGTAAACCCCTCTTAATTTATCTCAGTAAAAAATCAATCCTAGTGAGAGAAAAAGAGAGAACATATCTTACTGTAAAAATCAAATATATTAATGAGAGGAGCACAGCTTTCACTCTCAACCAAACTAACATTACCAGCCAATAAGAATATTTTGCTCTTATAAACACGAGACGCGCATCGCAGCTCTGATGAATGGAGAAGCGAGGCCAAATATTAAAATTAAATGGATTTAAATATCGTTTAATCACGCTGTAAAGTGAAACGTCACCAGGCCGTTGGCGCTCTCTGCAGGTATTTGTTATAATCAAGCGGCAACCTCCTGCTCTCTCTTGTGAAGCCAACATGGAAGTGACTTAAACTGTAATTCGTCAACTGGCCGCTAGAGGCTGGCTGCAAAAGGGAGTCAATCCCATAGACTCCCCATGTTAAAATGCCCAACTTTACAGCAGAAAAAAAACATGTTTGCAGCCTGGTTCAAAAAATTATTTTGGTCTATATAGCTAATTTTGCCCTTCATGACAACTGAGGGGGGTGAATTTATTTTATAACTCATCCGTTTAAATTATATTAAAGGGGTCATATGATGCGATTTCAATTTTTCCTTTCTCTTT
>NW_015623071.1:169765-184096 GCF_001515625.1 Sinocyclocheilus rhinocerous | reverse complement strand
TTAAAAAGCAGCGGAGCTTTGTAAACAGCTCAGAGTAATCACGTCATCTCCATAAGAACGATATGATTGCCAGAACCAAATTTACCGGGATTTTTGAAAAGGTCCTGTTCACACATGATCTCTTTCTCTTAATGGTAACTTACCGGTAATTCACCAGTGAAGACTGCATGTGTGGCATCAACTCTTCCTCTGCATTTGCTGTGAATTTGAATTGCTTAACGTTCATCTGGGAAAACGGTGTGCATTATCTCACTAGACTTGTAACCGTCATACTAAAGCCTGGTTTTCACTTAGGTCTATTTGTGTTACTAAAAAATATCAAATTACTCAATTGTCAAAATAATCAGTGGTATTAAAATATTGTCTCGTTCTAGTGAACCAAGTATCTGTATTTTGTCTCATCTCTCTGTATTGTCATACCTCTAGTGTCGATAAGCGGTGATATAGCTTGTAATTTTCCAAGTGTATATAGCTTTCATTCTTCAGGTCAACCATTTATTAATGAAAAAAAATACATGGTATTTTTTTATACCATGTATTTGTATAAAAATATGGTATTTTTATATAAAATGAGCAAAATCCCACCCCTTGCTTTAACCCCTGCATAAATAAAATTATATATATTAAAATATTAATATTAAATAATAATATTAAAATTAAAAATATATATCATAGTAAACAATTCTTTCGACAATTCACTCATATATTATTTATTTCAACCCATCTTTAACCCATTGAAAATACCCATTCTGTCAGAAGAATTGTGCTATTGTTTAACATGTGCAACCAACACGTCACCTTTCTATTGAAGAAAAGCTTGCCACAGTTTATCCCTTACTTCCATTTGACCCTTCCAATGTCCAATCTTTTGAATGTTCCTGACCCCTATTATTCTGCTTGAGCAACCCTTTTGTACCAAATGCTGCAATATACACTTTCTCTTACCTTCAGCACCTATTTTTGCCATGGTTTTACTGAATCTCTGTGTTTGGACTCTCTATTTTCCTGCTGCTTTCTAACTGTGGTCTTCACTTCTAGGTCTTCAGTGTTTTTCAGTCTTGAGTATCCCGCTTCCCCCTATTTAAAGCGACTGACAGCATCATGTCAGCACAGTATTCTCATGGCTTAACATGCAATGTACACTGCATGGCACTAAGAGCCATGTTTACATTCCCAAGCTCAACCTTAGCAACCTGTCATGTATGACAGCTCAACCTGATTTTAAACTAGCCCACGCCAACTATGCCCTACCCTGCACAGGTAACCAGAATCACAGGTTGCTCCTTTTTAAGTCAACACAACTCATGCACCACCAGTATACTGTAAGTGCAGTATTATTAGCAAGCTTCTGGAAAGCACAAGCTGACACGCACACGGCCCAGAGGAATACTCTGTTCCAAACAGCATCCCGTAACGTCATAATCAGTATTCATACAGCACCGTGACTGAAGTTACACTCACCTTGTTTTGCTAGACCTTAAAAATTAGCATGGAAGAACACAAGGCTTAAAGTAAATGAGCAAAACATTCTCAAAACACACCAATTCAGACAAACTCCAGTGTGAGCATTTATTTACCTGCGCTTTGAGAAGGTCAGGCAACCACAGAGTTGTCTCGGAGAGAGTATAGAGGGTGTCAGACAGAATAGCTCTTTTTATTTGCTCCTATTAACACCGTGTCTCCTCCGATCTTTCCTCATTTGTAGGGAAACAATTGGGAGAAGCTGAACTCCGCCCTGCAGCGCAGCACTAGCTCCATACCTGCCCATCCTACTGAGCCTATGCCCCCTCCCCTTACCTCACATTTCTTTGTCTGAAGGATTAACTCACTTTCTTCACCATCTCAAAGACGGAAGAGGCTAACTTTCATTTCAACATACAAGTCCAGCCCACTTAGTGCCATACATTCGCAGTATTCTTCTCGTTTTGCAGAATTTGATTAAAATTAACTGTAATTTCATGTAATCAAAGGGTGCAAACCATTAAATTACAGTGAAATCATTCTCATAAAGCTATATCAAACAGCAAATAATTAACAGTCAAATGTTATGCATGTCATTAGTGTAATTAAACTAACTGTTAAATAGCTTTAAATGAAAACAAACATTTTTGCAAAGTCATTGGCTTGCACAAGTCATTCAAAGTGCAAAAAGGAAAGTGCTTCATTACAAGTAGGTTACTTATAGAAACGCGCAGCGCTTTCTCTTTTGATAGAGCACTTTATGACATGCTTGCAAAGAATGTTACGGACACCTTGTCATGCTATGCTTTTAACCTACTTTGACTGAGTGACAACGCCAGACAATACGTCTGCAGGCCACCTTTTTAGTAGTTTGTTCCAGTGGACCTGCACACTGGCCTTTTACAAAGACAAAAGTGACACATTTTTAAGGTAACATGTAGCGTTCAGATACAATATTAACATATACTATGCCAAACTTACCTCTCCCTAAGATGGGCGTTGATTGTTGCTTGGATAGAGGAGTTCCTTTTCTGCTCATTTTGCACAGCGTAGTAGATGCAACACGATCTATGAAACTTCCACCTGAGAGACAGAGGCAAAGTCCTCATGTTCTTAAAATGCATTGCAGGAATATTCCTGAAAAATTCCACAGTAAAAGCACCACGATGAATGTATGTGTTGTTATTTTATAAGAATACCACATTAACATGGGCTGTTTACCTTTCAGTCAGTTGATGACAGCTAACTGCCAATCTTGTGGTATTCAAAAACAGGAAAAGGAAATTTGTAAGTACTAACAATCTGGCAGACACTATTACTATAACGTCAGATACAAAAGCAAAACATTTAAGGAAATTGCTATTTCCTAGTGTGTTTACTGAATATCCTGAGCACTTCTTTTTCAGCATTTTACTGGTGTAAAACAGCTCCCGTTAAATGCTAGAATGTTGTTAGTTGTTATCTTACCTAATCTAAAAGAACAGTTTTGCAGTTCTGAATAAGGAAATGCCTGAACATTCAAAACATGCCACCACCCCTGATAAAACTGTACCATCTTTAATCCATCAATTGTAAAGGTTAATCCATTTTACAAAGGGAGATATGTAAACAGTGTAAGATAGAGACAGAGTAAAAGTATGTACATGGATTAAGACTCAAGAAAAGTAGTGTGGAATGAGGCATGAGCCCACAACAGGTTCAGACCTGCAAGATATGCTAGAAAAGAGGCCACAGGTTACAGCACTTCTACTGAGGTAACCAAAGAGCCAAGGGGTTAGTAAACATTGTTTTAAAGAGATATTAACCAGCTCGCCTTACGGATGCAGATCTCTGTTTTTTTTCTCCCTGCAGTCGTGCTGTCTCTCTCTCTCTCTCTCTGTGTGTGACTGTCCCCTGTGACACTCTGCTGTGCTCTGTAATGCAGCACTCACTGGGTGTGAACTGTGAAGATATGACTCAAGGCTCTTACAAGCAACATCTGCCAAGTGAAAAATGTCACAGCACTTAACCCTTTCAGTGCTTGTGGTGGAAACTTTGTTTTTATGAGGCTTGGATCTTGTGGTGGGTTTTCTGGGTATTTCATTTCTCTGAAACTTTTATTGTGTTTTGCATATCTTCTCAGGGTGTTTAAGGAGACTTTGGACGTTCTGTTGTTATATAGCCTAAACCTACCGTATATTTGCAGATGAAAACAAAAAATGAGCGCACAAAAGTCATATTTTGGTTATGTTACTCACTCACTGTGTACACATACACCTGCCATTCTATTAGTCTGAGCAGAGAACTGGCTAGAACTGATGGTATCTTTCAAGCATAACTTATTTGTGTCGCTTTTACATTTTTATCCATATTAAAATAGGCCTACGTTACACAGACGCCACTGACTCTGCGTCCATCTGCGTTTCTAGCGTCATGCCCGTGGATGAGCACCGCGTTTTTAGTCGCTGTGTCAAATAACATGAACTTCTACATAATGCATCTCGAGACCAATTCATCTCATTGTGAGTGTACATTATTTTAAGCATAATTTTGAGAAGTACAATTCTTTTAAATGTAGCTTTTCTTTTAATTACAAAACAATGTGGAAGTGGTCTGTTTCCCTTATCTCACAACTCATCACATGAACGATGTTTCGCAAGACTGCCTTTTTATCTGTAGGTTAAGTGACAGTTAAATTACCTAATCTTTATATTACTTTTGATTTTATCAGTGTTCTTCATTTTGATGCTTTTCCTTTTGCTATTGCTAAAATTACGATTAATATGTTGCGTTTAGCGTGTATAATAATTGAAGGGGAAAGCGCGCCCTCTGCTGGATTTGTAATGTAGCTCTTGAAGTTCTTATTTTCCCCACATACCATTAAATTAAACGGATTTGTTTTTATTTAGCTTTTTTGCAGATATTTTAGGTAATTTTTTTATATTATACTGTGTCTACTTTACTTAAGTGACAGTAATTATAGTATTAAAATATTGTCTCGTTCTAGTGAACCAAGTATCTGTATTTTGTCTCATCTCTCTGTATTGTCATACCTCTAGTGTCGATAAGCGGTGATATAGCTTGTAATTTTCCAAGTGTATATAGCTTTCATTCTTCAGGTCAACCATTTATTAATGAAAAAAAATACATGGTATTTTTTTATACCATGTATTTGTATAAAAATATGGTATTTTTATATAAAATGAGCAAAATCCCACCCCTTGCTTTAACCCCTGCATAAATAAAATTATATATATTAAAATATTAATATTAAATAATAATATTAAAATTAAAAATATATATCATAGTAAACAATTCTTTCGACAATTCACTCATATATTATTTATTTCAACCCATCTTTAACCCATTGAAAATACCCATTCTGTCAGAAGAATTGTGCTATTGTTTAACATGTGCAACCAACACGTCACCTTTCTATTGAAGAAAAGCTTGCCACAGTTTATCCCTTACTTCCATTTGACCCTTCCAATGTCCAATCTTTTGAATGTTCCTGACCCCTATTATTCTGCTTGAGCAACCCTTTTGTACCAAATGCTGCAATATACACTTTCTCTTACCTTCAGCACCTATTTTTGCCATGGTTTTACTGAATCTCTGTGTTTGGACTCTCTATTTTCCTGCTGCTTTCTAACTGTGGTCTTCACTTCTAGGTCTTCAGTGTTTTTCAGTCTTGAGTATCCCGCTTCCCCCTATTTAAAGCGACTGACAGCATCATGTCAGCACAGTATTCTCATGGCTTAACATGCAATGTACACTGCATGGCACTAAGAGCCATGTTTACATTCCCAAGCTCAACCTTAGCAACCTGTCATGTATGACAGCTCAACCTGATTTTAAACTAGCCCACGCCAACTATGCCCTACCCTGCACAGGTAACCAGAATCACAGGTTGCTCCTTTTTAAGTCAACACAACTCATGCACCACCAGTATACTGTAAGTGCAGTATTATTAGCAAGCTTCTGGAAAGCACAAGCTGACACGCACACGGCCCAGAGGAATACTCTGTTCCAAACAGCATCCCGTAACGTCATAATCAGTATTCATACAGCACCGTGACTGAAGTTACACTCACCTTGTTTTGCTAGACCTTAAAAATTAGCATGGAAGAACACAAGGCTTAAAGTAAATGAGCAAAACATTCTCAAAACACACCAATTCAGACAAACTCCAGTGTGAGCATTTATTTACCTGCGCTTTGAGAAGGTCAGGCAACCACAGAGTTGTCTCGGAGAGAGTATAGAGGGTGTCAGACAGAATAGCTCTTTTTATTTGCTCCTATTAACACCGTGTCTCCTCCGATCTTTCCTCATTTGTAGGGAAACAATTGGGAGAAGCTGAACTCCGCCCTGCAGCGCAGCACTAGCTCCATACCTGCCCATCCTACTGAGCCTATGCCCCCTCCCCTTACCTCACATTTCTTTGTCTGAAGGATTAACTCACTTTCTTCACCATCTCAAAGACGGAAGAGGCTAACTTTCATTTCAACATACAAGTCCAGCCCACTTAGTGCCATACATTCGCAGTATTCTTCTCGTTTTGCAGAATTTGATTAAAATTAACTGTAATTTCATGTAATCAAAGGGTGCAAACCATTAAATTACAGTGAAATCATTCTCATAAAGCTATATCAAACAGCAAATAATTAACAGTCAAATGTTATGCATGTCATTAGTGTAATTAAACTAACTGTTAAATAGCTTTAAATGAAAACAAACATTTTTGCAAAGTCATTGGCTTGCACAAGTCATTCAAAGTGCAAAAAGGAAAGTGCTTCATTACAAGTAGGTTACTTATAGAAACGCGCAGCGCTTTCTCTTTTGATAGAGCACTTTATGACATGCTTGCAAAGAATGTTACGGACACCTTGTCATGCTATGCTTTTAACCTACTTTGACTGAGTGACAACGCCAGACAATACGTCTGCAGGCCACCTTTTTAGTAGTTTGTTCCAGTGGACCTGCACACTGGCCTTTTACAAAGACAAAAGTGACACATTTTTAAGGTAACATGTAGCGTTCAGATACAATATTAACATATACTATGCCAAACTTACCTCTCCCTAAGATGGGCGTTGATTGTTGCTTGGATAGAGGAGTTCCTTTTCTGCTCATTTTGCACAGCGTAGTAGATGCAACACGATCTATGAAACTTCCACCTGAGAGACAGAGGCAAAGTCCTCATGTTCTTAAAATGCATTGCAGGAATATTCCTGAAAAATTCCACAGTAAAAGCACCACGATGAATGTATGTGTTGTTATTTTATAAGAATACCACATTAACATGGGCTGTTTACCTTTCAGTCAGTTGATGACAGCTAACTGCCAATCTTGTGGTATTCAAAAACAGGAAAAGGAAATTTGTAAGTACTAACAATCTGGCAGACACTATTACTATAACGTCAGATACAAAAGCAAAACATTTAAGGAAATTGCTATTTCCTAGTGTGTTTACTGAATATCCTGAGCACTTCTTTTTCAGCATTTTACTGGTGTAAAACAGCTCCCGTTAAATGCTAGAATGTTGTTAGTTGTTATCTTACCTAATCTAAAAGAACAGTTTTGCAGTTCTGAATAAGGAAATGCCTGAACATTCAAAACATGCCACCACCCCTGATAAAACTGTACCATCTTTAATCCATCAATTGTAAAGGTTAATCCATTTTACAAAGGGAGATATGTAAACAGTGTAAGATAGAGACAGAGTAAAAGTATGTACATGGATTAAGACTCAAGAAAAGTAGTGTGGAATGAGGCATGAGCCCACAACAGGTTCAGACCTGCAAGATATGCTAGAAAGCCACACACAGGTTACAGCACTTCTACTGAGGTAACCAAAGAGCCAAGGGGTTAGTAAACATTGTTTTAAAGAGATATTAACCAGCTCGCCTTACGGATGCAGATCTCTGTTTTTTTTCTCCCTGCAGTCGTGCTGTCTCTCTCTCTCTCTCTCTGTGTGTGACTGTCCCCTGTGACACTCTGCTGTGCTCTGTAATGCAGCACTCACTGGGTGTGAACTGTGAAGATATGACTCAAGGCTCTTACAAGCAACATCTGCCAAGTGAAAAATGTCACAGCACTTAACCCTTTCAGTGCTTGTGGTGGAAACTTTGTTTTTATGAGGCTTGGATCTTGTGGTGGGTTTTCTGGGTATTTCATTTCTCTGAAACTTTTATTGTGTTTTGCATATCTTCTCAGGGTGTTTAAGGAGACTTTGGACGTTCTGTTGTTATATAGCCTAAACCTACCGTATATTTGCAGATGAAAACAAAAAATGAGCGCACAAAAGTCATATTTTGGTTATGTTACTCACTCACTGTGTACACATACACCTGCCATTCTATTAGTCTGAGCAGAGAACTGGCTAGAACTGATGGTATCTTTCAAGCATAACTTATTTGTGTCGCTTTTACATTTTTATCCATATTAAAATAGGCCTACGTTACACAGACGCCACTGACTCTGCGTCCATCTGCGTTTCTAGCGTCATGCCCGTGGATGAGCACCGCGTTTTTAGTCGCTGTGTCAAATAACATGAACTTCTACATAATGCATCTCGAGACCAATTCATCTCATTGTGAGTGTACATTATTTTAAGCATAATTTTGAGAAGTACAATTCTTTTAAATGTAGCTTTTCTTTTAATTACAAAACAATGTGGAAGTGGTCTGTTTCCCTTATCTCACAACTCATCACATGAACGATGTTTCGCAAGACTGCCTTTTTATCTGTAGGTTAAGTGACAGTTAAATTACCTAATCTTTATATTACTTTTGATTTTATCAGTGTTCTTCATTTTGATGCTTTTCCTTTTGCTATTGCTAAAATTACGATTAATATGTTGCGTTTAGCGTGTATAATAATTGAAGGGGAAAGCGCGCCCTCTGCTGGATTTGTAATGTAGCTCTTGAAGTTCTTATTTTCCCCACATACCATTAAATTAAACGGATTTGTTTTTATTTAGCTTTTTTGCAGATATTTTAGGTAATTTTTTTATATTATACTGTGTCTACTTTACTTAAGTGACAGTAATTGAAAAGCGAAACTTTTATTGTACTTTTTATTGTATACTTTTAAGAAATGAAATACATTAAAAATGTAATTTCATTTTATCACTTATCAGGCTAGATGGAATCAGTGACGGCGCTACACCGGGGCTAGGGGGGCTATAGCCCCGTCAGAATTTTTAATAGCCCCAGTTTAGCCCCATTTCTTTATGAAGTAACTCTGACGTCATCAATATCATTTATTTTCTTAGCACCCCCACATATTGGTCTAGCCCCCCCTTAGCACCGGTAGAGAAAAAATTCTGGCGCCGTGCCTGGATGGAATCAACACACAAGTTGTTATATTCATTCGGACCACTTAATATTTTATTATTATGATTTTTTTCAAGGTAAAGAACCGAAAGCTGCCATGGAAATAATGAAAATAACACAGGCAAGTTTTCCTTCCTCGCTCTTGCTGGAGTTTAATAGGTCATTAATTAACATGTGTCACATTATTGAATGATTCATGTGGAAAAAATGCTTCTCATATAGCGATATGAACTTAAAGGATAAACATCTTATTTCAAAATAAACCATAGATGCCCTTTTTCTGTATACAATAGTTTCTTAAGAATACATGTACAATATGTAGATATAAATATGAACTTTTAAGATACAGTATTTTCATAATATAATATAATATCTTTGTACACATTAATAACAGACTACATAACAATATTAAAGTGAAATATTGCACGGCTCCCATAGTATATATAAATCAGTCTTCAAGTATGTGGATGTCCTTGAGGACAACAAAAATTATTTCTTCTATAAAGAGTTCTCTCTCCGTTCTTCATCATTGGTCCTCCAAGGTAAATAGCTTTAAGTCATAAAAGTTGGTTCCTTTTCCCTCTTCTTGCTATTCTCTCTCCGTCCTCTTCAATGTAAGTTTGGGCTGGCAGAGTTCTAGGCTGTTCCTTCATTCCTCCAGCAGAGGGCGCATCAGTGCTGCAGAAGAGACAGAGAGTCAAGTCCCAAAGCTCCATTAGAATGACAAGAATGCTAAACACATGCACAGAGCATTGACCACCTATTTCCTGTCGTATTGACAAATAAAATGTTTGTGATTTTTTTTTTTTTCCCAACTGATAGCACTCCTATTTTCCACAACCACTTTAAGTGACCTGAATCCTTCTCAGTCCAACCCATCAGGCAGAGGATGGAGAGAAGGATGCTCCAGTTGCTCCTATGTGCCTGAAGAGAGTACACTAATGTTCAGCAAAGGGTGTATCAGAAGTATCTCAGTAAACCGAGCCAATAGAAACCAAAGGCTCAGGACAAACCGCAGAGGTGTTCTCGGGTTGTTCTTTAATGGAGAGATTGAACCCATGCCAGCTTTAGACGGCTTTTGTGGAAGGTTAGCGCAGGGAGGTTTGATGGAACTAACGTCTCCGCCTCCGTCCATAGCCCTTGGAGCTGATCTTTTCAGCAGGGGCGTTGTTCGTCTTTGTGTTGATCATATTCAGCAGGTGGGCCAGTTCGTGCACCGAGCAGGTGGACAGAACACAGCCCGCTCTTTCCACTCTTTTGACTGAGTAGGCTGGTTCTGTACGCTTTACCCTCACACTCCTGGAGAGAAACAAAAAGCGGTTAGTAGCCTACCCAGCTAACAGGGAACATTCTCAGAATGTCCCGGAAAGATTCTCTCAAAGTTATGAACAAAACATTCCAATAATGTTATCTGGTCTTTAATAACGTGCTCAAAAAGTTTTAATGTTTCACGTTATTCATGGAACGTTATTTCTAAAACTTTTTAGTTGGACATTGGTCGTACATTTTAAATGTTACTATTCAGAGAACGTTCAAAAGTAACATTCCCAAAATGTTTGTGAAATGATAAATAAACTGGAATGTTTTGGTGATAATGATTAGTCAGCTTGGCCTTCTTCTATTCAGTCAAAGAATGTGACATACCTGTGCTGAGGTACAAATGACTCGCTGCTCCTCTGAGTCAGCAAAGCTGCTGAGTCGCTCTCGCTCCTCTCAGACAAGCTGTGGACATCTCTCCTCACCCTACCCTGAAGCCAAACACTGAGCCTAGCCGATGACAAGAGAAAGCCATTAGGTTTGATTCAAAATCAGTGAGCTTTGAATGAGACGAGTGGTTTAGTCATGAGCGTACCTTCTCAAACCATCCGTATTCAGAGGTTTTGCACTCGTGATGCCTGGCAGAAGTGCTGTCAGCACACACCAGAGGAAAGCCTTCTGAAGCACTGAGTTCATTTTGAATGGAACCTGTGGAAGAACATGCAGAAATGTAATTAGTCATATAAAAAGCATGCTCGCTTTCTCTTCTCACACCTCATGAGTTCTGAACAAATGTCCAAATGATGTGATCTTCATGTTCCTGGTTGACTCCATGCTAGTCATTCATTTATTTTCAAAGTTACACAGAGGTTAAGTTTTGCTCAACCATGTCATTTCCCAGTAGTAAGTCTTATGCTTGCCTGTGGAGTCAAGTGCACCTTTGGTGCAATGATAATGACTTGTCATAAAGTCAATTTTTTGACCTTTGAGGTCACCAAAGCCAAAAATCCACAAGTCAGAGTTAGCAAACCAAGAAAACATACCTGATAATTTCAGTCGGTCTGTAGAATTCCGTATTATTGTGTATGTCCAAGTAGCATCCAGATCTTGGTTGGCTAGGGATGAGTATTCAGCTGTGACACTGCTAATGGTCTGAGTTTCACAGAAAAACCTGAGTGCTTTATATACTTTACAGGGGGTGGGAAGGGGCGGGAGCTGTCTTGAGTGATAGCAGCCACATCCCTGTTCTAAACTAGCCAACAACTTTACATGCCCTGTCTTAAAAGGATGGAATATAACCCCTGAGAGAAATCATTACTTCAGCATTCCTGTAATATTGTTTTTAATTAGATGACACCATTTGTTTTGGTTCCGAATTATTTTCAAATCTCCTGCTTGTCTGTATACACAGAGTCGGACTCGGAGAGGTTTTGAATTGTAGATGGAAAGATTCATTTACCAGACAAATATGCTTCAGAATCAGCCTTGTAAACATCTGATGATTAACTTCCTGCAAAGCATCTGGAATGCACATCTAATTGGTGATCGAGTTTATTTCAAAATGATGTGACTGGGAGATGTTGTCCTTGGGATAATGACTCCGTACAAGCCCTCACACATTCCAGCCACCTACACATTTTGTTAACAAGTTAGGAATGTGGAATTAATGATTTCTATATCGAGTACAGCTAATATGACACCAGATGCTTTGCCAAAATAATTTGTGAATGGAACATGCACAAATTTCTAACTGAAGAGAGAGGAAAAACTGTAGATGATAATTATTCCTACTCAAACATTTTGCTCACCCCAAAAATGTGATTTGGTTCTTCTCTCTCTGGATTGTTATGAATTCATATGGCATATTTTTCCATCCATGGATATACAAATAAATGATATTCTTTATATACGTATGGGGTTAGTTAGATATATTTTTGTAATGTTTTTGAAAGAAATATCTTATGTTCACTAAAGCTGATAATTTATTTGATCAAAAATACAGTAAAATAATAATATTGTGAAATTGTTACAATTCAAAATAACTGTTTTAATATATTTAAAAATAGCTAATTTCTCAACTATAACAATTTATACCAGTATTTTTTTTTCTTTTATATACCCAATTAAAAAAACAAATAAAGATTCAAAATGTCTGTTTTTTGTAAGTGCTACTGTTGTACACAGTTGTGTCTGGTTTTTAAAAGCATTTCAGCACATTAGACACAATAGAATTGCAAATAGGCTGCGTGACTATGGTAACATTATGTTAAGTGTCTCATAAGGTTGCTGGAAATGTTTCAAATGAAGACATGCTCAGGAAAGACAACTTTACTCCTACCAGTTTCCATTAAATTCAACAACACCCAATTGTATATTTAAGCCAGAGCAAAGCCTCACCCTCTCGTCTTTTTATCTGTAGAAAGTAGAAACACAGTGTCAATTTTTTTTAAAAGGTACCGAGTGTTCTGGGACAATAAAAAGCGCAATCTGCTGTGCTCTCGCTCAGATGTTTCTGGTCTCTTCCACAGTCTTACAGTGTTGGTGTAAGTGACAAACTGACTGTCTGAATCCATTTGTGGTTTTCTATCGTGCTACACAAAACTACAGCAGAAGTAGTGAGGGATTAGAGGTAAAAATAATACTGTCTCAGGAAGAAAGCTAGAATAAACCAGAATTGGATTCTAACAGCATCAAAGTATTACGTCCATAGTGAACTTCTTTTGGGGGTTGCATGCTTTAATGTAAGCATGACAGCTCAGCTGTGATGTATTTCCTTTTTTTCAGTAATAGAGTGATTACATATATGTTAGGCCCCCCTCTGTGTACATTACCAGCTGTTAAATGTGGTTGAAGCAGGTTGAAACCAGACTTTGGTTATATCAGTGCTCAAAAAAAATTGAGGGTGTATTCCAAGCAGATGGGGCAAGTCCCCTAGAGGCATTGTTATTGCAACATCATCAAGTCAATGAATACAGACAGCCACAAATAATTTTAAGCCTCAGGAAGAGAATCTCCTCCATGAAAATGACACATCTCATCACATCCCCATGTCATGACATACATGCTCTCCTGTTTACACTTGCCAAGTATTGTATCGCGAAACCACCGTGACATTTTATGCAAAATCCAAGTTATCTGCTTGGCACTTTCTTTATTACTATCGGGTGTCCTGTATATATTGTATTATATAAGTGGTTTGATGTAATGACATGCTCGGGACAGCACATGTTATTTATTTGTTAATAATCTGTGCATCAAAATTAATATTACTCCTCACAGGCTGATTTTATAACCAGCCCCTGGTGGAGATCCAGTGGATTTGATTCAAAACAAGTGGGTCGTATCTTTTTTACTATCAGTCTTTGCATGGTGTGAACTCTGTTTTCGTGCTCAAAGAGAAATCACTAACAGATTTAGAAGTGTGGTTATTTCAACTCTGTTTCGTTGAAGCGTTTATGTGGCCTGCCGGATACCACAGTAGGTCTGTTTGATTTTTGAGCTTTTTTTCTGCTCTGAGAAAAATGATATGATTATATGAAATAATAATACTTGTTTTTAAACAATAAATTTATTTCTCTTACCCCATTGTTTGTTCTCTGAAAACAAGTCTTTGTTTTGCTTTTTAAGTAAATGTATATTGTTTTAATGATGTTTTGACATTTTAGTTAGAAAACGAGACGAGACAAAAAAAATACAGATTAAGAAAATTATTTTTTACAGTGATGACATTTTTGTTGGCCAAATTAGCATCACCCAGGTTCCCTCGACAAAAACCCAATAGGATTTTTATATTGGCTTTAAAGGAGTCATAAACTGCCACTATTATTTTGTACTGTTCTCTGAGGTCCACTTATAATGTTATCAAGATTTTTTACATCAAAAAACATAATAATTTCAGCTATTTTCTGTTTTGACTGCTCATCTGTTTGAATAGTTGTGGCGGATTGTAGACTCAGAAGTAAGCACCCACTGATTTGATTGGCTAACACTTGTGTGTGTTTGACAGTCTACATCCTTCACAGATGGACGCTGCTGTGATTTAGGTTAAAAACGCATAAATACTTAGTACATAAATAACAAACAAAGCAATAGTGATCACGTAATAAAAACAGTTACTCACACTTTTGTGCTGCACATCGGATCCAATATATACGGTGGCCGAGAAGTGCAAAGCAAATCACAATTCTGAAAACAAAATAACAAATTACAAACGCAAATGCAAGTCTAAAAAACAAAATAACAATTCAGAAAGCACAACAACAATTCAGAAAACATTATAACAAGTCAGAAAACACAA